>NC_056433.1:70359674-70445408 GCF_018296145.1 Oncorhynchus tshawytscha
TAGCATTATTGTGGGAAACACTGAAGGCTTATCTGAGAGGCTGTATCATCTCCTTTCAGGCTGCCAGGAGTAGGCAAAACAAAGGAAAACTGGAAGAACTGGAGGGACAAATTCACTTACTGGATAGGGAGAATGCTAGCCACCCATCTATGGAGAAACATAAAAAAATTACCTCTTTAAAATTTGAATATAATCAGATTCTCTCAGCTAAAATTGCTAAATCTTTTCTCTATGCCAAGCAAAAATATTTTGAGTTTGGTGACAATCCACACAAATTACTCACCAGACAACTTCGAAAAAATGTGAGTGACCGAATGATTCACAGGGTTAAATCTGCACCTGGGGAATTACTCTCTTCCCCCAAAGACATCAATGACAGATTCCGGCAGTTTTATGAGACTCTATATACATCTAAAGCGGATCCTAACCCCTTAATTATGCAAACATTTTTGGAGGACTGTAATCTTCCTGCCCTGAACCAGGAAGATTCTAACTTCCTGAATAAGGAAATATCTCTTGATGAAATTCGAGAAACAATTAAATCTCTAAAGAGTGGCAAGACCCCGGGCCCAGATGGATACCCTGGTGAATTCTATAAAACATTCAGCAACATGCTCTCTCCCTACCTGCACAAAATGTTGGTTCAGGCCAATGAGGATGGAGCTCTCCCTTCTACTTTGGACGAAGCGTTCATTACAGTTATACATAAGAAGGGTAAAGATCCAGAAGAGGTAGGGTCATACAGACCAATATCTCTCCTTAATACAGACCAAAAGATTTTAGCAAAAACTCTGGCTAACAGGCTTAGCACTTTAATTGGCAAATTGGTCCATTCGGATCAGACCGGCTTTATCCCTAACAGAAACTCATTCTTCAATCTCAGGCGCCTCTTCAATATTATGTATTCTCAGAGGTTACCCAACGTGGACCTTGCCGTCATATCTCTTGACGCCGAAAAGGCCTTTGACCAAGTTGAGTGGCCCTATCTATTCAAGGTCCTACAGAAATGTAATATTGGAGATAGGTTCATAAATTGGATCCAGCTTTTATATAGGAACCCCTGTGCCAGAATACTCACTAACCAATCATTGTCGCCCGATTTAACCTCAACAGGGGGACAAGGCAGGGTTGTGCGCTGTCGCCTATGCTCTTCGCCCTAATTATCGAACCGCTCGCTCAGACGATTAGATCTCATGCAGCAATACACGGCTATAATACTAAAGATACTCTAAATAAGATCTCCCTATACGCAGATGACATCCTCCTCTATGTAACAGAACCCCAGGCTAGTATCCCAGCTATTCTTGATGTGATCAATTTGTTTGGTACCTTCTCGGGATACAGAATAAATTGGAACAAGAGTGAATTAATGCCCATACGGTCGCAAAATACCTCCTGGCTAGAACATCTCCCATTTAAGTTATCTTCAGAAAAATTTACCTACCTAGGAATTGTAGTTACCAAACAATACTCCTTACTATTTAAAGAGAATTTCCCCTCTCTGATACAAAAACTCAAAGCAAACATACTATTTTGGAGAACTCTCCCAATTTCTCTGCTCGGAAGAATTAATGCCATTAAAATGGTCTTCCTCCCACAACTGCTCTACCTATATCAGAACATCCCAGTATTCATACCTAAATCCTTTCATAAACAACTGGACTCAATTATCAATCCTTTCATCTGGGATTATAAAACACACAGGATAGGTAAAAAACACCTCTGTAAATCCAAGATGGAAGGAGGATTGTCTCTCCCAAATTTTATATTTTATTACTGGGCCGCTAACCTCCGCGTTGTTACGTTTCTGTTGGATGACGTACTTCCGGCATCCAGCTGGCTTAGTATGGAGCGTGAGGAGTGTCACCCCTTCTCTATTGGCGCTGTGATTTTGTCGCCTGTCAATCTGGAGATGTCACTTTATTGTACCAATCCTATTATACATAGCACAATCCGAATCTGGAAGCAAATTAAAGTCCACTTTGAGCTTAGACCAATGTCATTCATGCTCCCTGTCGCCAGGAATCCCTCCTTTGCCCCTTCTAACCTTGATAACACCTTTGAGCGATGGGGAGAGTTGGGGATAAGTACCATAGGGGATTTATACATAGAAGGGACCTTTGCTTCCTTTGAGTTGCTGAGGGAAACTTATAATCTTCCCAGAAGTAATTTTTTCAGATACCTACAAATTAGAGACTACGTTAGAAAACACCTCCCAACATTTGGGAATGCTAAACCTTCCATGTTTGACGGATGCATAAAAATATGCCCCACCTCAGATAAACTGATATCGCGTCTATATGATGCTTTTCAATCTGTTAGCACACCTTCTACAGATGCCATCAAGGCAAAATGGGAGGAAGAACTAGGGACTGACATCTCGGTGGCAGACTGGGAAGAGAGCTTGGAGTATATCCACACATGCTCCATTAATTCCAGACATCGTCTCATACAATTCAAGGTATTACACAGATTACACTATTCCAAAACTAAACTGCATATTTCCTGACACATCCCTACATGTGATAAATGTCAGGCTACGCAGGGTACACTACTCCACTGCTTTGCCCTATGCTCTAGCTTGCATGGTTATTGGTGTGGAATTTTTGGGATCCTCTCTGAAGTTTTGGAGACTTCAATAGATCCAGACCCGCTTCTGATAATCCTGGGAGTGTCTGAGTCCCTAAACGGATTAACCAACCCCCAAAAACAACTAATCTCGTACGGTCTCATCTCGGCAAAAAAACTAATCTTGTTGTTTTGGAAAAGGAGGGAAGCGCCCTCTAACAAATTATGGCTCAGTGAACTGGCAAACACTGTACACTTAGAAAGAATTAGATATATTCTGAACAATAAATTATTAACATTTGATCAAATCTGGCAGCCTTTCCTCTCCTACTTGGACGAGTCGGCGCTGTGAATTTGTACTTATTAACGCACTCTCAATTGTAATATTTTAATCTACCTTTGGGCAGCATGTGCTGGTCCTGCCACCCGAGCAGTTGGGGGGGGAATAAGGGGGACATCTTCCCTCTTTCTTTCTACGTGTCCTTGTTTTGTATGTCGTGTTTTGTATTATTTGTTCTGCACCCAGAACTCTGGGTCTTGTTGTTCCTGTATGCTCTTTATGTTTAGATAATAATTGTATACCTGTCTTGTATACTTATACACCATTCTTGTGTGTGTTTAATAAAAATATTTGAAACAGAAAAAATGGAAAGAATATGGCACCACAACAAACCTGCCAAGAGAGGGCCGCCCACCAATACTCATGGACCAGGCAAGGAGGGTGTTAATCAGAGAGGCAAAAAAGAGACCAAAGATAACCTTGAAGGAGCTGCAAAGCTCCACAGTGAAGATTGGAGTATCTGTACATAGGACCACTTTAAGCCATACACTCCACAGAGCTGGGAATACAGAAGAGTGGCCAGAAAAAAAGCCATTGCTTTAAAGAAAAAAATAAGCAAACACGTTTGGTCTTCACACAAAGCCATGTGGGAGACTTCCCAAACATATGGAAGAAGGTAAAGCATGGGGGTGGCAGCATCATGCTGTGTGGAGGTTTTTCATTGTCTGGAAACTGGTCACAATTGAAGGAATGATGGATGGCACTAAATACAGGGAAATTCTTGAGGGAAACATGTTTCAGTCTTCCAGAGATTTGAGACTGGGATGGAGGTTCACCTTCCAGCAGGACAATGACCCTAAGCATACTGCTAAAGTAACACTCGAGTGGTTTAAGGGGAAACATTTAAATGTCTTGAAATGGCCTAATCAAAGCCCAGACCTCAATCCAATTGAGAATCTGTGGTATGACTTAATAAAGATTGCTGTTCACCAGCGGAACCCATCCAACTTGAAGGAGCTGGAGCAGTTTGGCCTGGAAGAATGGGCAAAAATCCCAGTGGCTAGATGTGCCAAGCATATAGAGACATAACCCAAGAGACGTGCAGCAGTCATTCCTGCAAAAGGTGGCTCTACTAACTATTGACTTTGGGGGGGTGAATAGTTATGCACGCTCAAGTTTTCTGTATTTTTGTCTAGTTTCTTGTTTGTTTCACAATAAAAAATATTTTGCATCTTCAAAGGGTAAATCATGCATGTGGTGTAAATCAAATGATACAACACCCTCCAAAATCCATTTTAATTCCAGGTAATAAGGCAACAAAATAGGAAAAATGCCAAGGGGGTGAATACTTTCTCAAGCCAATGTGAAATAAGCTAAGAGAAATTACAATCCATCATCAAATCAGAAACGTTCTGTCCAAAAATGATGCAGAAAAATGAATCCATGCTTTTGTCACTTCTAGGTTAGACTACTGCAATGCTCTACTTTCCGGCTACCCGGACAAAGCACTAAATAAACTTCAGTTAGTGCTAAATACGGCTGCTAGAATCCTGACTAGAACCAAAAAATTTGATCATATTACTCCAGTGCTAGCCTCTCTACACTGGCTTCCTGTCAAAGCGAGGGCTGATTTCAAGGTTTTACTGCTAACCTACAAAGCATTACATGGGCTTGCTCCTACCTATCTCTCTGATTTGGTCCTGCCGTACATACCTACACGTACGCTACGGTCACAAGACGCAGGCCTCCTAAATGTCCCTAGAATTTCTAAGCAAACAGCTGGGGGTAGGGCTTTCTCCTATAGAGCTCCATTTTTATGGAACGGTCTGCCTACCCATGTCAGAGACGCAAACTCGGTATCAACCTTTAAGTCTTTACTGAAGACTCATCTCTTCAGTGGGTCATATGATTGAGTGTAGTCTGGCCCAGGAGTGGGAAGGTGAACGGAAAGGCTCTGGAGCAATGAACCGCCCTTGCTGTCTCTGCCTGGCCGGTTCCCCTCTTTCCACTGGGATTCTCTGCCTCTAACCCTATTAAAGGGGCTGAGTCACTGGTTTACTGGGGCTCTCTCATGCCGTCCCTGGAAGGGGTGCGTCACCTGAGTGGGTTGATTCACTGATGTGGTCATCCTGTCTGGGTTGGCGCCCCCCCTTGGGTTGTGCCATGGTGGAGATCTTTGTGGGCTATACTCAGCCTTGTCTCAGGATGGTAAGTTGCTGGTTGGAGATATCCCTCTAGTGGTGTGGGGGCTGTGCTTTGGCAAAGTGGGTGGGGTTTTATCCTTCCTGTTTGGCCCTGTCCGGGGGTGTCCTCGGATGGGGCCACAGTGTCTCCTGACCCCTCCTGTCTCAGCCTCCAGTATTTATGCTGCAGTAGTTTATGTGTCGGGGGGCTAGGGTCAGTTTGTTTTATCTGGATTACTTCTCCTGTCCTATTCGGTGTCCTGTGTGAATCTAAGTGTGCGTTCTCTAATTCTCTCATTCTCTCTTTCTTTCTCTCTCTCGGGAGGACCTGAGCCCTAGGACCATGCCCCAGGACTACCTGACATGATGACTCCTTGCTGTCCCCAGTCCACCTGGCTGTGCTGCTGCTCCAGTTTCAACTGTTCTGCCTTATTATTATTTGACCATGCTGGTCATTTATGAACATTTGAACATCTTGGCCATGTTCTGTTATAATCTCCACCCGGCACAGCCAGAAGAGGACTGGCCACCCCTCATAGCCTGGTTCCTCTCTAGGTTTCTTCCTAGGTTTTGGCCTTTCTAGGGAGTTTTTCCTAGCCACCGTGCTTCTACACCTGCATTGCTTGCTGTTTGGGGTTTTAGGCTGGGTTTCTGTACAGCACTTTGAGATATCAGCTGATGTACGAAGGGCTATATAAATCAATTTGATTTGATTTGATTGCTCATTACCTTAAGACATGATGGTCAGTCTGTACGGAAAATTTCAAGTCGCAAAAACCATCAAGCGCTATGATGAAACTGTCTCTTATAAGGACCGCCACAGGAAAGGAAGACCCAGAGTTGCCTCTGCTTTAGAGGGTAAGTTCATTAGAGTTAATTATCTGCTTGCAGCCAAAATTACAGCCCAAATAAAAGATTCACTGTCACGACTTCCGCCGAAGTCGGTCCCTCTCCTTGTTCGGGCGACGTTGAAACGAGGTGTGGAAAACAAATGAAAAAACCAATGGAAAATTAAAAGTGGATCCACTTTTAATTTTCCATTGGTTTTGTCTTTGTTTTCCACACCTGGTTTCAATTCCCCAATTACATGTTCATTATTTAACCCTCTTTTCCCCCCATGGTTTTTGTGCATTTGTTTGTTGTATTCATGGTCCGTATTGTGGCCTCGGTATGATCGACTTGTATTTGAAAGTCTTGAGTAAATTTACATGTATTACTCATCTCTGTTGTCCTGCCCCTGACTCCTCTGCACCAGCTACACCCAGACCTATTACATTCACAGAGTTCAAGTAACAGACACATCTCAACATCAACTGTTCAGAGGAGACTGCGTGTATCAGGCTTTCATTGTCGAACTGCAGCAAGAACAACACTACTAAAGGACACCAATAAGAGACTTGATTGGGAGAGAAACATGAGCAATGGACATTAGACAGGTGAGATTTTTGCTTCCAACTGCTGTGTCTTTGTGAGAAGTGGAGTAGCTGAACGGATGATCTCTGCATGTGTCGTTCCCAGCATGAAGCATGGAGGAGGAGGTGTGATGCTGTGGGGATGCTTTGCTGGTGACACGGTCAGTAATTTATTTAGAATTCAAGGCACACTTAACCAGCATGGCTACCACAGCATTCTGCAGCGATACGAAATCCCATCTAGTTTGCGCTTAGTGTGACTATTACTTGTTTTTCAACAGGACAATGAACCAAAACACACCTCCAGGCTGTGTAAGGGATATTTGACCAAGGAGAGTGATGGAGTGGTGCATCAGATGACCTGGCCTCCACAATCACCCGACCTCAACCCAATTGAGATGGTTTTGGATGAGTTGGACTGCTGAGTGAAGGAAAAGCAGCCAATAAGGGCCCAGCATATGTGGGAACTTCTTCAAGACTTTTGGAAAAGCATTTGAGGTTAAGCTGGTTGAGAGAATGCCAAAAGTGTGCAAAGCTGTCATTAAGTCAAAGAGTGTCTATTGATGACCTCACTATTATTCTACAATGTAGAAAATTGTAAAAATAAAGAAAAACTTTTGACTGGTACTGTATATGTGATTTCATTCAAACAATAAAAAATAAAAAAATATTATTATTATTTATGTTTTATTAATTGAGTCAGTATGTGTATCTCCGGAATGAGTGTCAGTACTATGTGTCCAAGCTATGTGGAGTTAACTAGTACAATTAGTGTTTGTGAAATAAATTATTATTATTATTAAGCTCTACGGGATCGGTGTCACCCCCCCCTTCCGCGGGACGGTTGAGCTAACTTAGGCTAATGTGATTAGCATGAGGTTTTAAGTAACTAAAATAATTCATAGGACATAGACATATCTGATATGGGCAGAAAGCTTACATTATTGTTAATCTAACTGCACTGTCCAATTTACATTAGTTATTACAGTGAAAGAATACCATGCTATTGTTTGAGGAGAGTGCACAATTATGAACTTGAAAATT
Organism: Oncorhynchus tshawytscha; assembly: GCF_018296145.1. NCBI lineage: Eukaryota > Metazoa > Chordata > Actinopteri > Salmoniformes > Salmonidae > Oncorhynchus > Oncorhynchus tshawytscha. Next base: position 70,367,162 of record NC_056433.1, read on the forward strand.
GATTAATAAACCAATTAGGCACATTTGGGTAGTCTTGATACAACATTTTGAACAGATATGCAATGGTTCATTGGATCAGTCTAAAACTTTGCACATCACTTCTGCCATTTAGTGGCCAAAATCTAAATTGTGCCTGGGCTGGAATAATACATTATGTCCATTATCTTGCATTTCAAAGCTGATGGTACAAACAAAATACAAAAAATGCATGTTGTTTTCTTTGTATTCTCTTTTACCAGATCTAATGTGTTATGTATTCTTCTACTTAACTTTAAAATTTCCACAAAACTTCAAAGTGTTTAGTTTCAAATGGTATCAAGAATATGCATATCCTTTCTTCAGGTCTTGAGCTATAAGCAGTTAGATTTGGGTATGTCATTTTAGGCGAAAATTGAAAAAAAGGGTCCGATCCTTATTAAGTACTACTGTCTAGGTCTCGTTCTACCTTCTGAGATAGATGAGACCCTTCTAAAGTATACATTAATCATTTGTACTATCCAATAACAAGAGACAAAAGAAAACATGCAAAGCACTTGCCATCACTGTGTTAATTGAGAATAAAATACATGTGATTATTTAAGCATTAGGCAACAATGTTCAACTCTCCATATATTTCTGAAATGAAATAAATGCAAACAGATGTAGGCCTATAACCACCGTAGTAACTTACTGTTCTGTTGTACTGCACACGTGTGGGGCGCACTTGTCTTGACCCACCGGGGTATAGAGCAGGCAGATCAGTAAGAACGGGGTGGTATAATGACTTGAAATCTAATCGCCGTATGGGGGAATCATCGCACACGAAGTGGAATCGATTATCCTGCTGTTGTTTTGGGCCGTGGGCTGTGGGTGTTTGTGTGTGCAGTGCACAAGTGCACAAGTGCGTGTGTGTGTGTGTGTGTGTGTGTGTGTGTGTGTGTGTGTGTGTGTGTGTGTGTGGGGGGTGATCAAAGAAGCCAGGAGTAGGGAATAACTTATTGATATGTAGACACTATTAGAAAAGCACAGCAGACACTCTGTGTGTGTGTCCTCTTCTGACAGTATTATAATGTTTTTCCAGGAATGTAGTGAATTAGTGTCTGCTGTTCTATACAATCTCAATGAATACACTGAGACTGGTCAAGGTGTCGAAAGTGTTCCACAGGGATGCTGGCCCATGTTGACTCAAATGCTTCCCAAAGTTGCGTTAAGTTGGCTGGATGTCCTTTGGATGGTGGACCATTGTTGATACACACAGGAAACTGTTGAGCATGAAAAACCCAGTAGTGTTGCAGTTCCGACAGAATCCGGTGCGTCTGGCACCTACTACCATATCCCGTTCAAAGCCACTTAAATATTTTGTCCTGCCCATTCACCCTCTGAATGGCATACATTCACAATCCATGTCTCAATTGTCTCAGGGCTTAGAAATACTTCTTTAACCTGTCTCCTCCCGTTCATCTACACTGATTTAAGTGGATTTAACAAAAGACAAGCATGTACTCTCCTCTCCAGCATCCTTTTCACACTTTAATTTGAGAAACATACTATGATTCATGTCATGGTAGTCTTGCTCATTACTCCTCTCAACAGAACTTGAGGTAGAAGAGTTGACTAAGAAAAGTGTTTGTTTTTCAAACTATGTCATGAAACGATCTGAATGTGACTGCTTCTGTTTAAGGCCTAATTCTAACAGCTCCTCCAGATCAGATTGGATCCCAAATGGACCCTATTTCCAACATAGTGTACTACTTTTGACCAGAGCCATATTGGCCCTGGTCAAAAGTGGTCCACTATATAGGTAATAGTGTGTCATTTGGGACGCAACCTAAGTGAATGTGTGATGACTTCCAACAGGCTCTCACTTCATTTACACTTCACCACCATCTCGTCCTCTACATAACCAAACTCTCTCTCCCCCTCTTTCGCCCTCTTTTGCTTTCTCTCTGTGTGTGTGTCTCTCTCTATCTCTCTCTCTCGCTCTCTCTCGCTCTCTCGCTCTCACTCTCTCGCTCTCTCTCTCTCGCGCTCTCTCTCTCGCTCTCACTCTCTCGCTCTCACTCTCTCCATTGCACTCTCTCTCTCTCGCTCTCTTGCTCTCACTCTCTCGCTCTCACTCTCCCCATTGCTCTCTCTCTCTCGCTCTTTCTCTCTCTCACTCCTTTAGTTCCATTCTGCTCCTTTCAGCCCAGCTCAACTTTATTCCCTCTGACTGTTATAAAAAAGTATTTCTGACTGTCTGACAGCCAGCCTGATTGGTTGAGACACTGTTGTGCATTTTGCATGCAACAGCTGCATCGCTGCTCAGAGTTTAATGTCACCTAACGTACTGCGATTCCTCTTCATCTTCACACACACATTCCTGGAAATGTTAACAGTGAAACGCCACAATCAAAAATATATCCATAAATGTACAATCACACAGAAATATAATTCATATACAGTCTCTCTCTCTCTCTCTGAAAATGGAACAGTGAATTAATTCAGGATTGCATTCAGGATGGTAGAATGGTGTGCAATGTTGAATTCTATGGAAACTGTATTGTACTGAAAGACCAGTTGAAAAATGTTGTGATTATGGTGTCCCAGAGGGCAGTTAGCAAATGGCGTGCTGCACGAGTTTTGCGATTACAGATGGTCACACCCATATTAATCAGGCCACACCTTGCCACACCTATCAAACTGGAGTACATATACCTCAAAGGCTGTTGAAGAACAGTGCGTATTGTTTTGGCGAAACGTGTCGGTCAGCACAAAGCTTCACACGGCGTAGCAAATGTTGAAGCGAAATGAACACAGCTCAGCATTTTGTCTGGTGTATGTTTTTCCCTCTTCAGTCAGATAGACTCTCTGTGGCACAGTCTCAATGCGTGTGTGTGTGTGTGTGTGTGTGTGTGTGTGTGTGTGTGTGTGACTGAAGTTTGCCCAGGAGCATGTTGGCATGGTGTGTGTCAGTTAGATTTACAGTCAAGGTGTATATGAGTGTATGTGTGTGCACTTGTGCCTGCGTGCGTGCTTACATACTTGTGTGTGCATGCATGTGTGTGTCTATACATGAGTGTGCACTGTGTGATTTTTCGAGTAAAGCATAGGGATGGATTATTAATATTACATTCTCTTCTCACTGCTTGGGATTTGGTCTTTAATTAAAATCTCTCGGGCTTGAGGACTGAGTGGGATCAAACCAGGTGGATGGCGTTACTAGGAAAGATGCACAGCCCTCCAGTCTCTGATCCCAGTTGGAATACCAGAGAGACTGAGAAAGACACACACACTTCTCTGCACGCACGCACACATCATCTCTCTACACACACACACACACACTGGAAGGTCATATAACACCATCATTAACAACATGACGACAAACTCTCGTTTTCATCTGTTCTATAAAAACATGTTCTGAGTGAAAACCTTAAAGGGCAATCATTATGTTAACCCCCCCCCACACACACACACACATCCCCTGTTTCACTGAGAAACAAACACACGCACACACGCACACACACACCCTCCAGTCTGAGCCATGAGTGTTTCTGTACACATGTTCTTGACTGGTTGGAGAGTGATTAATTGTAACTGCTACTGAACTGTCTGCCCTCTGTTGCTAAAAGAGCAATCTGCTCTGACCAACTAAAGTGCTGACATATACACACACACACACACACACACACACATAAACAAACATACACACACAGATAAATGAGTGCCGTTATTTTTAACAGGGTTTTCTATGATGAAGGACTTAGAAGAAGATGAAGGAGAGAGGAGATGGGGGAGGGAAGGGTGGAGTAGAGAATAGAGAGAAGAGAAGATAGAAGGACAGGGGAGGATAACAAGAGAAGAGTGGATCGAGAGGGGGAGAAATGAAAGCAATAAGAGGGTGGGGGAGAAAGGGAGAGAGAGAGAAGGAGACAGGGAGAGGATGCAGAGGGGAGACGGGGAGAGGATGGAGAGAGAGAGAGAGAGAGAAGAAGACAGGGAGAGGGTGGAGAGAGAGAGAGTGATGAGGAGATGGGGAGAGGATGGAGAGAGAGAGAAGGAGAGAGGATGGAGAGAGAGAAAAATACAAGAAAGAGAGAGGAAAAAAGCCAGAGTGAGACGAGATTGAAAACATGCTAGATGGAGACAACATGCTACATGGAGACAACATGCTACATGGAGACAACATGCTAGATGAAGACAACATGCTACATGTAGAAAACATGCTAGATGGAGACAACATGCTACATGGAGACAACATGCTAGATGAAGACAACATGCTACATGTAGAAAACATGCTAGATGGAGACAACATGCTACATGGAGACAACATGCTAGATGGAGAAAACATTCTAGATGAAGACAACATGCTACATGTAGAAAACATGCTAGATGGAGAGTGAAAACCTTAATGGTCCATCATTATGTTGACCCCCCCACACATCACGTCCCTCTGCTTCTCTGAGACATACACACCCACACACACACACATGCACACTCATAAACGCAATACAAACGCACAAACACACACAGTCTTTGATAACTGATTTGCATGAACGCACGCACACACATACACATATGCACAAACATACACACACACTGTTCTCTGCACACAAACCTCAGCTCTCTCTCGCTCTCTCTCTCTCTACACACACACACACTGTTCTCTGCACACAAACCTCAGCTCTCTCTCTCTCGCTCTCTCGCTCTCTCTCTCTCTACACACACACACACTGTTCTCTGCACACAAACCTAAGCTCTCTCTCGCTCTCTCTCTCTACACACACACACACTGTTCTCTGCACACAAACCTCAGCTCTCTCTCTCTCGCTCTCTCTCTCTCTCTCTCTCTCGCTCTCTCTCTCTCTCTACACACACACACACACACTGTTCTCTGCACACAAACCTCAGCTCTCTCTCTCTCGCTCTCTCTCTCTACACACACACACACACACTGTTCACTGCACACAAACCTCAGCTCTTTCTCTCTCTACACACACACACACTGTTCTCTGCACACAAACCTCAGCTCTCTCTCTCTCTACACACACACACACACACTGTTCTCTGCACACAAACCTCAGCTCTCTCTCTCTCGCTCTCTCTCTCTCTCTACACACACACACACTGTTCTCTGCACACAAACCTCAGCTCTCTCTCTCTACACACACAAACACACTGTTCTCTGCACACAAACCTCAGCTCTCTCTCTACACACACACACACTGTTCTCTGCACACAAACCTCAACTCTCTCTCTCTCTACACACACACACACTGTTCTCTGCACACAAACCTCAGCTCTCTCTCTCTCGCTCTCTCTCTCTCTCTACACACACACACTGTTCTCTGCACACAAACCTTAGCTCTCTCTCTCTCTACACACACACACACACTGTTCTCTGCACACAAACCTCAGCTCTCTCTCTCTCTACACACACACACTGTTCTCTGCACACAAACCTCAGCTCTCTCTCTCTCTACACACACACACACACTGTTCTCTGCACACAAACCTCAGCTCTCTCTCTCTCTCTACACACACACACACTGTTCTCTGCACACAAACCTCAGCTCTCTCTCTCGCTCTCTCTCTCTCTACACACACACACACTGTTCTCTGCACACAAACCTCAGCTCTCTCTCTCTCTCTCTCTACACACACACACACTGTTCTCTGCACACAAACCTCAGCTCTCTCTCTCGCTCTCTCTCTACACACACACACACTGTTCTCTGCACACAAACCTCAGCTCTCTCTCTCTCGCTCTCTCTCTCTCTCACACATACACACTGTTCTCTGCACACAAACCTCAGCTCTCTCTCAATTCAATTCAATTCAATTCAAGGGCTTTATTGGCATGGGAAACATGTGTTAACATTGCCAAAGCAAGTGAGGTAGACAACATACAAAGTGAATATATAAAGTGAAAAACAACAAAAATTAACAGTAAACATTACACATACAGAAGTTTCAAAACAGTAAAGACATTACAAATGTCATATTATATATATATATACAGTGTTCTAACAATGTACAAATGGCTAAAGGACACAAGATAAAATAAATAAGCATAAATATGGGTTGTATTTACAATGGTGTTTGTTCTTCACTGGTTGCCCTTTTCTCGTGGCAACAGGTCACAAATCTTGCTGCTGTGATGGCACACTGTGGAATTTCACCCAGTAGATATGGGAGTTTTTCAAAATTGGATTTGTTTTCAAATTCTTTGTGGATCTGTGTAATCTGAGGGAAATATGTCTCTCTAATATGGTCATACATTGGGCAGGAGGTTAGGAAGTGCAGCTCAGTTTCCACCTCATTTTGTGGGCAGTGAGCACATAGCCTGTCTTCTCTTGAGAGCCATGTCTGCCTACGGCGGCCTTTCTCAATAGCAAGGCTATGCTCACTGAGTCTGTACATAGTCAAGGCTTTCCTTAATTTTGGGTCAGTCACAGTGGTCAGGTATTCTGCCGCTGTGTACTCTCTGTGTAGGGCCAAATAGCATTCTAGTTTGCTCTGTTTTTTGTTAATTCTTTCCAATGTGTTAAGTAGTTATCTTTTTGTTTTCTCATAATTTGGTTGGGTCTAATTGTGCTGCTGTCCTGGGTCTCTCTCTCTCTCTCGCTCTCTCTCTCTCTACACACACACACACTGTTCTCTGCACACAAACCTCAGCTCTCTCTCTCTCGCTCTCTCTCTCTCTACACACACACACACTGTTCTCTGCACACAAACCTTAGCTCTCTCTCTCTCTACACACACACACACACTGTTCTCTGCACACAAACCTCAGCTCTCTCTCTCTCTACACACACACACACTGTTCTCTGCACACAAACCTCAGCTCTCTCTCTCTCTACACACACACACACACTGTTCTCTGCACACAAACCTCAGCTCTCTCTCTCTCCACACACACACACACTGTTCTCTGCACACAAACCTCAGCTCTCTCTCGCTCTCTCTCTCTCGACACACACACACACTGTTCTCTGCACACAAACCTCAGCTCTCTCTCGCTCTCTCTCTCTCGACACACACACACACTGTTCTCTGCACACAAACCTCAGCTCTCTCTCTCTCGCTCTCTCTCTCTCTCTACACACACACACTGTTCTCTGCACACAAACCTCAGCTCTCTCTCTCTCTACACACACACACACTGTTCTCTGCACATAAACCTCAACTCTCTCTCTCTCTACACACACACACACACTGTTCTCTGCACACAAACCTCAGCTCTCTCTCTCTCTCTCTCTCTCTCTCTCTCTCTACACACACACGCACTGTTCTCTGCACACAAACCTTAGCTCTCTCTCTCTCTACACACACACACACACTGTTCTCTGCACACAAACCTCAGCTCTCTCTCTCTCTACACACACACACACTGTTCTCTGCACACAAACCTCAGCTCTCTCTCTCTCTACACACACACACTGTTCTCTGCACACAAACCTCAGCTCTCTCTCTCTCTCTCTCTCTCTCTCTCTACACACACACTGTTCTTTGCACACAAACCTCAGCTCTCTCTCTCTCGCTCTCTCTCTCTCTCTACACACACACACTGTTCTCTGCACACAAACCTCAACTCTCTCTCTCTCTACACACACACACACACTGTTCTCTGCACACAAACCTCAGCTCTCTCTCGCTCTCTCTCTCTCGACACACACACACACTGTTCTCTGCACACAAACCTCAGCTCTCTCTCTCTCGCTCTCTCTCTCTCTACACACACACACACTGTTCTCTGCACACAAACCTCAGCTCTCTCTCTCTCTACACACACACACTGTTCTCTGCACACAAACCTCAGCTCTTTCTCTCTCTACACACACACACACTGTTCTCTGCACACAAACCTCAGCTCTCTCTCTCTACTACACACACACACACACTGTTCTCTGCACACAAACCTCAGCTCTCTCTCTCTCGCTCTCTCTCTCTCTCTACACACACACACACTGTTCTCTGCACACAAACCTCAGCTCTCTCTCTCTCGCTCTCTCTCTCTCTCACACACACACACTGTTCTCTGCACACAAACCTCAGCTCTCTCTCTCTCTCTCTCGCTCTCTCTCTCTCTACACACACACACACTGTTCTCTGCACACAAACCTCAGCTCTCTCTCTCTCTCTCTCTCTCTCTACACACACACACACTGTTCTCTGCACACAAACCTTAGCTCTCTCTCTCTCTACACACACACACACACTGTTCTCTGCACACAAACCTCAGCTCTCTCTCTCTCTACACACACACACACTGTTCTCTGCACACAAACCTCAGCTCTCTCTCTCTCTACACACACACACACTGTTCTCTGCACACAAACCTCAGCTCTCTCTCTCTCCACACACACACACACTGTTCTCTGCACACAAACCTCAGCTCTCTCTCTCTCTCTCTCTCGACACACACACACACTGTTCTCTGCACACAAACCTCAGCTCTCTCTCGCTCTCTCTCTCTCGACACACACACACACTGTTCTCTGCACACAAACCTCAGCTCTCTCTCTCTCGCTCTCTCTCTCTCTACACACACACACTGTTCTCTGCACACAAACCTCAGCTCTCTCTCTCTCTACACACACACACACTGTTCTCTGCACATAAACCTCAACTCTCTCTCTCTCTACACACACACACACACACTGTTCTCTGCACACAAACCTCAGCTCTCTCTCTCTCGCTCTCTCTCTCTCTCTCTCTCTACACACACACACGCACTGTTCTCTGCACACAAACCTTAGCTCTCTCTCTCTCTACACACACACACACACTGTTCTCTGCACACAAACCTCAGCTCTCTCTCTCTCTACACACACACACTGTTCTCTGCACACAAACCTCAGCTCTCTCTCTCTCGCTCTCTCTCTCTCTCTACACACACACACTGTTCTTTGCACACAAACCTCAGCTCTCTCTCTCTCGCTCTCTCTCTCTCTACACACACACACACTGTTCTCTGCACACAAACCTCAACTCTCTCTCTCTCTACACACACACACACTGTTCTCTGCACACAAACCTCATCTCTCTCTCTCTCGCTCTCTCTCTCTCTACACACACACACTGTTCTCTGCACACAAACCTCAGCTCTCTCTCTCTCTACACACACACACACTGTTCTCTGCACACAAACCTCAGCTCTCTCTCTCTCTACACACACACACACTGTTCTCTGCAGACAAACCTCAGCTCTCTCTCGCTCTCTCTCTCTCTACACACACACACACTGTTCTCTGCACACAAACCTCAGCTCTCTCTCGCTCTCTCTCTCTCTCACACACACACACACTGTTCTCTGCACACAAACCTCAGCTCTCTCTCTCTCGCTCTCTCTCTCTACACACACACACACTGTTCTCTGCACACAAACCTCAGCTCTCTCTCTCTCTACACACACACACACACACTGTTCTCTGCACACAAACCTCAGCTCTCTCTCTCTACACACACACACACTGTTCTCTGCACACAAACCTCAGCTCTCTCTCGCTCTCTCTCTCTCTACACACACACACACACTGTTCTCTGCACACAAACCTCAGCTCTCTCTCGCTCTCTCTCTCTCGACACACACACACACTGTTCTCTGCACACAAACCTCAGCTCTCTCTCTCTCGCTCTCTCTCTCTCTACACACACACACACTGTTCTCTGCACACAAACCTCAGCTCTCTCTCTCTCGCTCTCTCTCTCTCTACACACACACACTGTTCTCTGCACACAAACCTCAGCTCTCTCTCTCTCTCTACACACACACACACTGTTCTCTGCACACAAACCTCAACTCTCTCTCTCTCTACACACACACTGTTCTCTGCACACAAACCTCAGCTCTCTCTCGCTCTCTCTCTCTCTCTCTACACACACACACACTGTTCTCTGCACTTAAACCTTAGCTCTCTCTCTCTCTACACACACACACACACTGTTCTCTGCACACAAACCTCAGCTCTCTCTGTCTCTACACACACACACACTGTTCTCTGCACACAAACCTCAGCTCTCTCTCTCTCTCTACACACACACACAGTGTTCTCTGCACACAAACCTCTGCTCTCTCTCTCTCTACACACACACACACTGTTCTCTGCACACAAACCTCTGCTCTCTCTCTCTCTACACACACACACACTGTTCTCTGCACACAAACCTCAGCTCTCTCTCTCTCTACACACACACACACACACTGTTCTCTGCACACAAACCTCAGCTCTCTCTCTCTGTCTCTCTCTCTCTCTCTCTCTCTCTTTCTCGTCGGAGTGCATGCTGGGAGTGCATGCTGGGAGTGAGTCGTCAAGCAGGAGTGATTGTGAGTGCGAATGGAATTTCTTTTCACTCTATTGGGGTTTGGTATGTATATATATATTGATTAGTTTAGTTGTTTTAAGGGTATCTTGTTTAAACTATCAATAAGCACGTATAGGGGTGGTGGGATCTTTGCTTTGAGGTTGGTTTTTCGCGAGGGCACAACCAGCGGGTGGAGCTGGTTGCTATGGCCACTCGTGGAAATGAAGAGTTTGAAAAACTTAGTCGGAGGCATGGAGTAAAGATTCCTGCTGCGGCCGGGTGTTCAGTGGAAGAATGTAGCTTGGCTGTGGGTGCTATCATTGGGTATGATAGCATCAAATCAGCCTCAAGGATGAATAGCGCTGTAGTGATATTCTTAGATTCAATTGAAAAGGTGAATAAAATAGTTGAGAGGGTGTTGTGTTGCGGGAAACACAGACGCCGGTATTTCCGCTTATGAATCCTGCGAAGAAAGTTATGCTTTCTAACGTGCCACCATTTGTTAGAGATGAAGTGTTAGAGCGAGAGTTATCTCACCATGGTCAAATAGTATCTACAATAAAGAAGGTTCTTTTTGGATGCAAATCTCCGTTGTTGAAACATGTCGTGTCTCATAGGAGACAAGTGCATATGATTTTAAAAAAGGAAGGAGATGAACTGAATTTAGCGTTTAGCTTTAAGATTGATGGATTTGATTATGTCTTCTATGCATCTACTGAATCAATGAAATGCTTTGGATGTGGAAGAGAGGGGCATTTGGTGCGTAGTTGTCCCGAAAATGAGCGTGCTGAGCCTGGTAGTAGTTTTAGTGCGAGCGCAAATAACGCACCACCGCGAAGGGCTGAAAATACTACGGGTGCAGGAGAAGAGAGAAGGTGGGCAGATGTGGTTGGAAAAGCAGGAGAGGAAGGCAGTGTGGATACGGGGGCAATTGTGGTAGATCAGAACAAAGAGGGAGGGGAAACAGTAGGTGAGATTGCGACTGCCGTCGCTGAGGTGGTGCTGGAAAATGAAATTGGAAGTCAAGAGGAGATTGAAATAATGGAAAAGGAAGCGGATGTTTTCAAAATACCGAGGAGTAAAAGGAAGAATTTAAGGGGTGGTGAAGGGTCTAATTCTAAGAGAAAGGTAGAGTTTGATAAATCAATTGAAGATGAAAAAGGTGTAGAGATGGTGGAGTATTCTTCTGGGGAGGATAGTGAGAGTGAGTCATCTGACGCGTCACAACAATATAGTGAGATAAATGGGGTGGAAGGGATGTATGGGATCGAGAGGATACGTCAATTTTGAAGTTGACAAAAGGGAAGAAATATATGCAGGATTACAATGTAACTGATTTTTTCCCTGAACGTGAATTGTTTATTGAATCAGCAAAGTTTCTGATGTCAAAAATTACAGGGGAAGTTTGAAAAGCCCTGAAATTGCTAGACTCAAGAAAGTGGTCACAAGAGTGATAAGTGATGTAAATTCTAAAGAAAATGAAAGAGTTCAGTTGCAGTCTTAACTCTGTAAAGAGATGTGGTGGCTGTATCTTCCTCTGTATATTTTTTTTTTATCCATGAGCAGTTTTAAGATTTCTTCTTTAAACGTAAATGGGGCAAGAGATGTTAAAAAAGAGCCATGGTGTATGAGTTAATTAGGGGAAAGGGAAGTGACATAATTTTTCTACAAGAAACGCATAGTAATTTGGAAAATGAAGTTATGTGGCAACAGGAGGGGGGGGACAGTGGTGTGTAGTCATAAAAACTCAAAAAGTGGGGGTGTGGTTATCTTGTTCTCAAAAGAGTTTTTGCCATTGTCATATGAGGTTGAAGAGGTAGTTGAGGGGAGGTTATTAAAAGTTAGAGCAAGGTATGAAAACATCACTATGTGTCTGATAAATGTATATGCCCCAGTGGTGACAGTTGAGAGGGTATGTTTTTTAGAGACATTATCAAATACCATTGAGAAATGTAACAAAGAAGATGATTTATTTATTGCTGGGGATTTTAACTGCACAGTTAGTGATTTAGATAGAAATCACCAAGAACCTCATATAGCCTCAAGGATGTTTTTAAAACGCCTCATTGTAACAAATGAATTGTGTGATATTTGGAGGAGTCAACATGGAGGAACAAGGCAGTACACCTGGGCGCATGTGAGAGAGAACATCATCTCTATGGCCAGGTTAGATAGGTTTTATGTTTTTGAGCATCAATCTCAAGTTTGTAAATCAAGTGTGATAACTCCAGTGGGATTTTCTGATCATTGTTTAATAACAGAGGTGGTGTTCATTAACGATGTAAAACCCGAAAGCGCATACTGGCATTTTAATATAACTTTATTGAGTGATGCTCACTTCAGGAACTGTTTCAGTTTGTTTTGGGAGAGATGGAGGTCTCAAAAGGCCAGTTTTGTATCCATTCAACAGTGGTGGGATTTAGGGAAAATCCAGATTCAGCAATTTTGTAATCAATACACGAGGAATGTCACCAAAGATATCACCAGATCAATGAAAGCCCTAGAGATTGAAATAGTGGAACTCATGACGTTGGTTGAGACCACAGGAGATCGAGGCCATACTCAGGCCCTCAAGAGGAGAAAAACTGCATTGGCAGACCTGCTGGGTATCAGAGCACAGGGGGCACTGGTGAGAAGTAAATTTCAGGGAATATCTGAAATGGATGCCTCATCCAAATTTTTCTTTGGTTTAGAGAAAAGAATGGACAAAGAAAAATTATTCATTGTCTCAAATCAGCTGTTGGACAAGAGCTCACTAGCCCTAGTGAAATTAGAAAGAGGGCAGTAGAGTTCTATGCTGAGCTCTACAAGTGTGAGTACAAAGAGGACAAAACAGTGACACAGCAGTTCTTTGATGGGCTCCCAAAGGTGGCTGCAGAAGCTCAGGTTGAGCTTGAGCAACCATTGTCTTTGCAGGATTTATACACTGCATTAAAAGGCATGGAAAATGGAAGGGCACCAGGCATTGATGGGCTTCCCGTTGACTTTTTAAGTCTTTTTGGGCTATGTTGGGTGAGGATTGGTTAGAAGTAGCTAATGATAGTTTAACCGGAGGGTTACTACCAATAAGCTGCAGAAGGGCTGTCCTCACTCTACTGCCCAAAAAGGGTGACCCGAGGGAGGTGAAGAACTGGAGGCCGGTGGCTTTATTGTGCACTGATTATAAGATATTGTCAAAAGCTTTGTCCAACAGGCTGAGGGAGGTGATGGGGCAAATCATACATACGGATCAGTCCTACTGTGTTCCTGGCAGGCAGATAGGGGATAACATTTCTCTGATTCGTGATTTTTTGGACGTCTCTAGGGCTATTGGGTTGGATGCTGGTCTAATTTCAATTGATCAGGAAAAGGCATTTGACCGAGTTGAACATCAATATTTATGGCAAACGTTTGAGGCGTTTGGGTTCAGCTCTGGTTTTATTGCCATGATAAAGGTGATATATGGTGACATTGAAAGAGTATTGAAAGTTAACGGTGGTTTGAGTGCTCCTTTTAAAGTGTGTAGAGGTATTAGGCAGGGATGTTCTATGTCAGGGATGTTATATGCCATTGCTATAGAGCCACTACTAAATAGCATTAGAAGGCGCATTGCAGGGGTGTGCCTTTCAGAGGATATGCCTCCTATTCGTCTCTCAGCCTATGCTGATGATGTAGTTGTGTTAGTGAAAAATCAAGCGGAGGTGGATAGCTTGAGTCTAATGGTTGATCGTTTTAGGGGAATATCCTCTGCAAAGGTAAATTGGGAAAAGAGTTGTGCGTTACAGATTGGAGAATGGTCTGGAGGGATCATGGCTTTGCCAGGGGGGCTAGAATGGTGTAAGGGAGGTTTTAAGTATCTTGGAGTATACCTAGGAGATGAGGGGACTATGGAAAAAAATTGGAGTGGGGTGGTTGAAATGGTGGAAGGGAGGATGAGGAGATGGCGTTGGTTATTATCTCGTATGTCATATAGGGGGCGCACTATTATAGTTAATAATGTGATTGCATCTGCACTGTGGCATCGGTTGTCAGTTTTAGAACCACCATCTGGCCTTCTGGCTAAGATACAGGCAATTATTGTGGATTTCTTTTGGGATAAATATCACTGGGTTCCACAAAGTGTTTTGTATTTGTCAAAAGAAGAGGGGGGGACAAGGTCTTGTACATCTTGCTAGTAGGGCTGCTGCTTTCCGATTTCAGTTTATTCAAAGGTTGCTTTATGGACCGGAAAATGTGGTGTGGAGAGGGGTGGCAGGTCTTATATTACAACGGGTTGGAGGATTAGGTTTAAAGAAGGCTTTATTTCTGGTTGATAGTAGCCAGATTTCTAGGGAGGGAGTACCTCCGTTTTACAGAGGACTTCTCAGAGTGTGGAGCATAATGAAGGTGTCTAGACGAACTTCAGCGGAGTCAGTGCATTGGCTGTTGGAGGAACCTCTGGTGTATGGGGCAAGACTGGATTGTACAACTGCAGCTGTTCCACATTTCTCCAAGATTCTGGTGAAGGGGAAAATCATCACCTTAAGACAGTTAATGGCCATGGCTGGGCCTGCATTAATGGATGGAAGACGGGTGGCAGAACATTTGGGGATGAGGTCGGAAAGGATTGTCGGACAAATGCTGGGGAGCTGTAGGAAGGCTCTGTCAGCGGAAGAATGGGGTATGCTTAGTAGCCACAAGAAGAAGGTACAAGATGAAGACGTCTCATTTCCAAGACTAGGGATTACACCAAATATCCCAGAGTCAGAAAGAAAGGCGTTATTGCTGGATTTGAGAGGGTTGGAGGAGGTGGGTTTGGATGAGGTGAATGGGAAGGACTTGTATAGGGGGTGTGTCAAGGTGTTGAATAAAGATAAATTGAAAAATAGAAAAGACACTCCATGGAGGGTAAAATTGGGCATTGATGATAGGGTAAAGCCAGCATGGAGGGCACTGTACAAACCACCGTTACAAAAGGGTACTGGTGATATGCAATGGAGGGTTTTACATGGCATCATTGCAGTTAATGCTTTTGTATCTGTTATTAATTCAGATGTTAGAGATGGATGTCCTTTTTGTAATATAAGAGAAACCATTTTTCACTGTTTTATGGAGTGTGAGAGGATAAAACCTCTATTGGAAATGCTGGAATCTTTGTTTAAAGCTGTAGGGGAATTTTTCAATAACACTGTTTTTATTTTGGGGTTTCAATATAGTAAACAACAGAAAAGAAAATGTCAAATGTTAAATTTTATTTTGGGACAAGCTAAGATGTCAATTTTTCTGAGTAGAAAACATAAGATAGAAACGGGATATGGGAAGGATGTAAGATGTGTTTTTAAAGGATTAGTGAAAGCAAGAATAAAAGTAGATTTTGAGTTCTTTTCAGCTGTAAAAGATCTCCTATTATTTGAGGAGAAGTGGGCCTACGAAAGAGCGCTTTGTTTTGTAGAGGAGGGGAAATTATTTTTTGCTGATGAAATAAGTTGAATATATATGTTATGTATTTATTTTTGTTTAGGAATTACATTTGTTGTTTCATTTCTGAAAAGGCAGTGTGTCATTTTTTTTTTATGTTAACACTTGAGTAAAAAATAAAGGTTTTATAAAAACTCAAACTCTCTCTCTCTACACACACACACACTGTTCTCTGCACACAAACCTCAGCTCTCTCTCTCTCTCTACACACACACACACACACACACTGTTCTCTGCACACAAACCTCAGCTCTCTCTCTCTCTACACACACACACACTGGAAGGTCATATAACACCGCCATTAACAATGTGATGACAAACTCTAATTTTCATCTGGTCTATAAAACATGCTCTGAGTGAACACCTTAATGGACCATCATTATGTTAACCCCCCACACATCACGTCCCTCTGCTTCCCTGAGACACACACACACACATGCACACACACACACACACACACACACACACACACACACACACACACACACACACACACCCTCCAGTCTGAGCCATGAGTGTTTCTGTACACATGTTCTTGACTGGTTGGAGAGTGATTAATTGTAACTGCTACTGAACTGTCTGCCCTCTGTTGCTAAAAGAGCAATCTGCTCTGACCAACTAAAGTGCTGACATACAGTACCAGTCACAGGTTTGGACACACCTACTCATTCAAGGGTTTTTCTTTATTTCTACAAATTTTCTACATTGTAGAATAATAATGAAGACATCAAAACTATGAAATAACACTTATGGAATCATGTAGTGACCAAAAGTGTTAAACAAATCAAAATCTATTTTATTATTTAGTAGCCACCCTTTGCAAACTCTTGGCATTCTCTCAACCAGCTTCATGAGGTAGTCTTGAATGAAAAGTGTGTCCAAACTTTTGACTGGTACTGTATACACACACACGTACATTCACACAGATACACACACACGTACACACACACATACATTTGTGTCGTTGTTTTGGCATAACAGTGTTTCATTAGTACTGTAGACTTTTTTCTTTCTGACGGATGCGTGTGGAACAAGCATGTGTGCGATTTGTCCTCTCCTCCCTAAAGGGGTTCAACACACTAGATCACATTAGCTGAACTAGCCTGGTCACCAAGGACATGTACTGTAGGCTGTACTGTGTCACTGCGTTGCCTTTTTTTAGTCTTAACACCAACTAAGTAAGCATGATTGTGGTGCCATGCTGTATCATAACACAGGTTGAGCTCAAAGCACAGGAGGCTGCTGAGAGGAGGACGGCTCATAATAATGGCTGGAATGATTGGAATGGAATGGTAACAAACACTTGAAAACCTTGTGTTTGATCTGTTCGATACCATTCCATACATTCCGTTCCATCCATTACTATAAGCCCGTCCTCCCCAATGCAATTGCCGCCGGCCACCTGTGATCCACGGTCTAATCATATACTTTATATTCTGATAGCTATAGTCATCAGGCACCTTGACTGGTTTGATTTGAGGACACACTCCCCTGGATAGAGTGTGTACGTAAGTGTTTGTGTCTGTGCTTGCGTGTGTGTGTGTGTGTGTGTATGTGTGAATATGTGCATACGAAGTTCCCCAGTGTGTGTTTAGCTTAGCCCTTGGGTCGTTCCATTAATTAGGTGCCTTTTGAGTGGTGTACCTTGGTGATGAAAGAAAATCTAGTTTTATTTCAGAAAAATGTTATATTCTGTCATAAATAGCACATTCAAATGAATCAAAAAACATCCCATCTCAAGAGGTCAAATAAAAATTACTATAGTAAGTGCCTATTAAATTAAGTGCCAAATAAAGTAACAGTGTTGACTGTAACAGGGTTGACTGTAACAGGGTTGACTGTAACAGGGTTGATTGTAACAGGGTTGACTTTAACAGGGTTGACTGTAACAGGGTTGACTGTAACAGGGTTGACTGTAACAGGGTTGACGACTTCATCTTAATCTTCATCAGCCATGAATCCACTTGTGACAGGGGGAAATTAAGCTTATTGTTTATTGCTTATTGTATTTTCTAGCCTGTCTATCTATTGTTAATGGTGTTTATGCTCTACCCACTCAGTTTTCTACCACAAAACACCTGAAAATGTCCAAAAAGAGTGGAACTAGCTCACCTGCTTTTACGCTATCATTTGACTATTATGTTCAATCTCTCTTTTGAAAAAAATATTAAAACGAGAGTTCAGTTCACGTAACAGGTTGCCTTAAAATGAGGGACAGATTTTTATTTTTATTCTTAAAATGAATCACTAATAACATGAAATAAATAATACTCTTTAGAAATGACTTCGTCAAATCAACATAATCACTAGGGCTATACAATGATAGTGAAATGTTGGAGTTAGTGGGTTTAATTGAATTGTCCATGTGATCTATATTAAAGGGCACTTCAATTAATATAACAGGCTTATTGAAATGTTTGCAATATTTGTGCACAATCTCTACCTGACCCACCACTATCCCAGGGTCCATCTGGGTCACATTCAAGCAGACATACAAACGACAGGATATTGGTGGTACCTTAATTGGGGAGGACGGGCTTGTCGTAATGGCTTGTCGTAATGGCTTGTCGTAATGGTTTCCATATGTTTTATGTCATTCCATCTGCTCCGTTCCAGCTATTATTATGAGCCTCTACTGATACAAACACACACATGCTGGTCGGTAAAGGAGTAAAGCTTGAAACCTCAGTCCAAGGTTGGTCTATTGTGTGTCTGCATGATGCAGTAGCACCAGGAATAGACTCCTTTGATGCTGCATATTTTAAAGGTCAGATCCTGCCTGCCTGCTGTCTGTGTTCACACTAGTGCGCTGAGGTGTATGTTTGTATGTGTGTGAGGGACAGAGAGAGAGAGAGAGAGAGAGAGAGAGAGAGAGAGAGAGAGAGAGAGAGAGAGAGAGAGAGAGAGAGAGAGAGAGAGAGAGAGAGAGTGTGAAAGGGCAAGAGAGAAAGAGAGAGAGAAATAAAGAGTGAAAGGGCAACAGAGAGAGGGAGGGTAAAACAGAAGAGACAATCTCTATGTTACCTTTTAATAAGACTGTGGCTCGTAAGTGCAACATGTTTACAACTCTTTTAAAGTAGTATTCAGTTAAACATAAAATCCATATTTCCTTTTTGCTTCTAGTCCTGTGCACAAGCACACACACAGTCAAACTCAATGCTGTGTTAAAGTGGCAAGACCAGAAAGTATTAAGGGATATATGTAGAGTATTTTAAATCATTTAAAATATAAATGTAATGGTAAATCCCTCCATGTAATGTAACGATATTTATATAAATAGAACTGTATCTATATAAATAAGAACGGTATCTATATAAATAGAACGGTACATATCTATATAAATAGAACAGTACGTATCTATATAAACAGTACAGTACGTATCTATATAAACAGTACGGTACGTATCTATATAAATAGAACGGTACGTATCTATACAAATAGAACAGTACGTATCTATATAAATAGAACGGTATGTATCTATATAAATAGAACGGTACGTATCTATACAAATAGAACAGTACGTATCTATATAAATAGAACAGTACGTATCTATATAAATAGAACAGTACGTATCTATATAAATAGAACAGTACATATCTATATAAATAGAACAGTACGTATCTATATAAATAGAACAGTACGTATCTATATAAACAGTACGGTACGTATCTATATAAATAGAACAGTACGTATCTATATAAATAGAACGGTACGTATCTATATAAACAGTACGGTACGTATCTATATAAATAGAACAGTACGTATCTATACAAATAGAACAGTACGTATCTATATAAATAGAACGGTATGTATCTATATAAATAGAACAGTACGTATCTATATAAATAGAACAGTACGTATCTATATAAACAGTACAGTACGTATCTATATAAACAGTACGGTACGTATCTATATAAATAGAACAGTACGTATCTATACAAATAGAACAGTACGTATCTATATAAATAGAACGGTATGTATCTATATAAATAGAACAGTACGTATCTATATAAATAGAACGGTACGTATCTATATAAATAGAACGGTACGTATCTATATAAATAGAACGGTACGTATCTATATAAATAGAACGGTACGTATCTATATAAATAGAACGGTACGTATCTATATAAATAGAATGGTACGTATCTATATAAATAGAACGGTACACGGTACGTATCTATATAAATAGAACGGTACGTATCTATATAAATAGAACGGTACACGTACGTATCTATATAAATAGAACGGTACGTATCTATATAAATAGAACGGTACGTATCTATATAAATAGAACATTTCGTATCTATATAAATAGAACGGTACGTATCTATATAAATAGAACAGTGGGTTGATTTGTATCTATATAAATAGAACGGTACGTATCTATATAAATAGAACGGTACGTATCTATATAAATAGAACGGTACGTATCTATATAAATAGAACGGTACGTATCTATATAAATAGAACATTTCTTTATTTTTCTAGGCAAGTCAGTTAAGAACAAATTCTTATTTTCAATGATGGCCTAGGAACAGTGGGTTGATTTGTATCTTGTCAGCTCGGGGATTAGAACTTGCAACCTTTCGGTTACCAGTCCAACGCTCTAACCACTAGGCTACCCTGCCACCCCAGATACAGTAAGTATCTATATAAATAGAACGGTACGTATCTATATAAATAGAACGGTACGTATCTATATAAATTAGAACGGAATCTATATAAATAGAATGGTACGTATCTATATAAATAGAACGGTACGTATCTATATAAATAGAACGGTACGTATCTATATAAATAGAACAGTACGTATCTATATAAATAGAACGGTATGTATCTATATAAATAGAACGGTACGTATCTATATAAATAGAACGGTACGTATCTATATAAATAGAACGGTACGTATCTATATAAATAGAACAGTACGTATCTATATAAATAGAACGGTACGTATCTATATAAAAAGAACGGTATATAAATAGAACGTATCTATATAAATAGAACGGTACGTATCTATATAAATAGAACGGTACGTATCTATATAAATAGAACGGTGCGTATCTATATAAATAGAACGATGCGTATCTATATAAATAGAACAGTACGTATCTATATAAATAGAACGGTATGTATCTATATAAATAGAACGGTGCGTATCTATATAAATAGAACGGTACGTATCTATATAAATAGAACGGTACGTATCTATATAAATGGAACAGTACGTATCTATATAAATTGAACGGTACGTATCTATATAAATAGAACGGTATGTATCTATATTTATAACACTGTATATTTTTTTGTTGTTGTTTTTTCCCCCCACCTTTATTTAACCAGGTGGACTAGTTGAGAACAAGTTCTCATTTACAACTGCTACCTGGCCAAGATAAAGCAAAACAGTGCGACACAAACAACAACACAAAGTTACACATGGAATAAACAAACATACAGTCAGTAATACAATAGAAAAATACTATATACAGTGTGTGCAAATGAGGTAGGATAAGGGAGGTAAGGCAATAAATAGGCCATAGTGGCAAAATAATTACAACATAGCAATTAAACACTGGAGTGACAGATGTGCAGAAGATGAATGTGCATGTAGAGATACTGGGGTGCAAAGGAGCAAAATAAATAAATAATAACATGGGGATGAGGTAGTTGGATGGGCTATTTACAGATGGGCTATGTACATGTGCAGTGATCTGTGAGCTGCTCTGACAGCTGATGCTTAAAGTTAGAGAGGGAGATTTGAGTCTCCAGCTCCAGTGATTTTTGCAGTTCGTTCCAATCATTGGCGGCAGAGAACTGGAAGGAAAGGCAGCCAAAGGAGGAATTGGCTTTCCGGGTGACCAGTGAAATATACCTGCTGGAGAGCATGATACGGGTAGGTGCTGCCATGGTGACCAGTGAGCTGAGATAAGGCACTGTGATAGACTGCATCCAATTTGCTGAGTAGAGTGTTGGAGGCTATTTGTAAATGACATCGCCGAAGTCAAGGATTGGTAGGATAGTCAGGGTATGTTTGGCAGCATGAGTGAAGGATGCTTTGTTGTGAAATAGGAAGCCAATTCTAGATTTAATTTTGGATTTGAGATGCTTAATGTGAGTCTGGAAGGAGAGTTTACAGTCTAACCAGACACCTAGGTATTTGTAGTTGTCCACATATTCTAAGTCAGAACCATCCAGAGTAGTGATGCTGGACGGGAGGGCAGGTGCGGGCAGCGATCGGTTGAAGAGCATGCATTTAGTTATACCTGCATTTAAGAGTAGTTGGAGGCCACGAGTTGTATGGCATTGAAGCTCGTCTGTCCAAAGAAGGGCCAGAAGTATACAGAATTGTGTTGTCTGCGTAGAGATAGATCAGAGAATCACCAGCAGCAAGAGCGACATCATTGATTAATTGAACCCTGTGACATCCCCATAGAGACTGCCAGAGGTCTGGACAACAGGCCCTCCAATTTGACACACTGAACTCTGTCTGAGAAGTGGTTGGTAAACCAGGCGAGGCAGTCATTTCAGAAACCAAGGCTGTTGAGTCTGCCGATAAGAATGTTGGGATTGACAGAGTCGATTGCTTTGGCCAGGTCGATGAATACAGCTGCACAGTATTGTCTCTTTTCGATGGCGGTTATGATATCGTTTAGGACCTTGAGCGTGGCTGAGGTGCACCCATGACCAGCTCAGAAACCAGATTGTATAGCGGAGAAGGTACGTTGGGATTTGAAATGGTCAGTGATCTTTTTGTTAACTTGGCTTTCGAAGACCTTAGTTATTTTATTTATTTTATTTCACCTTTATTTTACAACTGCGAGCTGGCCAAGATAAGCAAAGCAGTGTGACACAAACAACAACACAGAGTTACACATGGAATAAACAAACATACAGTCAATAACACAATAGAGAAAGAAGTATACATTTATTTTTATTTTTATTTATTTCACCTTTATTTAACCAGGTAGGCAAGTTGAGAACAAGTTCTCATTTACAATTGCGACCTGGCCAAGATAAAGCAAAGTAGTTTGACAGATACAACGACACAGAGTTACACATGGAGTAAAACAAACATACAGTCAATAATACAGTATAAACAAGTCTATATACAATGTGAGCAAATGAGGTGAGAAGAGAGGTAAAGGCAAAAAAGGCCATGATGGCAAAGTAAATACAATATAGCAAGTAAAACACTGGAATGGTAGTTTTGCAATGGAAGAATGTGCAAAGTAGAAATAAAAATAATGGGGTGCAAAGGAGCAAAATAAATAAATAAATAAAAATTAAATACAGTTGGGAAAGAGGTAGTTGTTTGGGCTAAATTATAGGTGGGCTATGTACAGGTGCAGTAATCTGTGAGCTGCTCTGACAGTTGGTGCTTAAAGCTAGTGAGGGAGATAAGTGTTTCTAGTTTCAGAGATTTTTGTAGTTCGTTCCAGTCATTGGCAGCAGAGAACTGGAAGGAGAGGCGGCCAAAGAAAGAATTGGTTTTGGGGGTGACTACAGAGATATACCTGCTGGAGCGTGTGCTACAGGTGGGAGATGCTATGGTGACCAGCGAGCTGAGATAAGGGGGGACTTTACCTAGCAGGGTCTTGTAGATGACATGGAGCCAGTGGGTTTGGCGACGAGTATGAAGCGAGGGCCAGCCAACGAGAGCGTACAGGTCGCAATGGTGGGTAGTATATGGGGCTTTGGTGACAAAACGGATTGCACTGTGATAGACTGCATCCAATTTGTTGAGTAGGGTATTGGAGGCTATTTTGTAAATGACATCGCTAAAGTCGAGGATTGGTAGGATGGTCAGTTTTACAAGGGTATGTTTGGCAGCATGAGTGAAGGATGCTTTGTTGCGAAATAGGAAGCCAATTCTAGATTTAACTTTGGATTGGAGATGTTTGATATGGGTCTGGAAGGAGAGTTTACAGTCTAACCAGACACCTAAGTATTTGTAGTTGTCCACGTATTCTAAGTCAGAGCCGTCCAGAGTAGTGATGTTGGACAGGCGGGTAGGTGCAGGTAGCGATCGGTTGAAGAGCATGCATTTAGTTTTACTTGTATTTAAGAGCAATTGGAGGCCACGGAAGGAGAGTTGTATGGCATTGAAGCTTGCCTGGAGGGTTGTTAACACAGTGTCCAAAGAAGGGCCGGAAGTATACAGAATGGTGTCGTCTGCGTAGAGGAGGATCAGAGACTCACCAGCAGCAAGAGCGACCTCATTAATGTATACAGAGAACAGAGTCGGTCCAAGAATTGAACCCTGTGGCACCCCCATAGAGACTGCCAGAGGTCCGGACAGCAGACCCTCCGATTTGACACACTGAACTCTATCAGAGAAGTAGTTGGTGAACCAGGCGAGGCAATCATTTGAGAAACCAAGGCTGTCGAGTCTGCCGATGAGGATGTGGTGATTGACAGAGTCGAAAGCCTTGGCCAGATCAATGAATACGGCTGCACAGTAATGTTTCTTATCGATGGCGGTTAAGATATCGTTTAGGACCTTGAGCGTGGCTGAGGTGCACCCATGACCAGCTCTGAAACCAGATTGCATAGCAGAGAAGGTATGGTGAGATTCGAAATGGTCGGTAATCTGTTTGTTGACTTGGCTTTCGAAGACCTTAGAAAGGCACGGTAGGATAGATATAGGTCTGTAGCAGTTTGGGTCAAGAGTGTCCCCCTTTGAAGAGGGGATGACCGCAGCCGCTTTCCAATCTTTGGGAATCTCAGACGACACGAAAGAGAGGTTGAACAGGCTAGTAATAGGGGTGGCAACAATTTCGGCAGATAATTTTAGAAAGAAAGGGTCCAGATTGTCTTGCCCGGCTGATTTGTAGGGGTCCAGATTTTGCAGCTCTTTCAGAACATCAGCTGAATGGATTTGGGAGAAGGAGAAATGGGGAAGACTTGGGCGAGTTGCTGTTGGGGGTGCAGTGCTGTTGACCGGGGTAGGAGTAGCCAGGTGGAAAGCATGGCCAGCCGTAGAAAAATGCTTATTGAAATTCTCAATTATGGTGGATTTATCAGTGGTGACAGTGTTTCCTATCTTCAGTGCAGTGGGCAGCTGGGAGGAGGTGTTCTTATTCTCCATGGACTTTACAGTGTCCCAGAACTTTTTTGAGTTTGTGTTGCAGGAAGCAAATTTCTATTTGATGGCTAATGCAGTACGCGATAGGATGTTTTTGTGCTTGTCATGGGCAGTCAGGTCTGGAGTGAACCAAGGGCTATACAGTGCCTTGCGAAAGTATTCGGCCCCCTTGAACTTTGCTACCTTTTACCACATTTCAGGCTTCAAACATAAAGATATAAAACTGTATTTTTTTGTGAAGAATCAACAACAAGTGGGACACAATCATGAAGTGGAACGACATTTATTGGATATTTCAAACTTTTTTAACAAATCAAAAACTGAAAAATTGGGCGTGCAAAATTATTCAGCACCCTTAAGTTAATACCGTAGATACATACCGTTCTATTTAAAAACCGTAGATACCGTTCTATTTATATACCGTAGATACATACCGTTCTATTTAAATACCGTAGATACATACCGTTCTATTTATATACC
The DNA here is from genome assembly GCF_018296145.1 of Oncorhynchus tshawytscha. NCBI lineage: Eukaryota > Metazoa > Chordata > Actinopteri > Salmoniformes > Salmonidae > Oncorhynchus > Oncorhynchus tshawytscha. The sequence continues at coordinate 70,392,432 of NC_056433.1, forward strand.
GTAGATACATACCATTCTATTTAAATACCGTAGATACATACTCTACTCTACTTTCCGGCTACCCGGATAAAGCACTAAATAAACTTCAGTTAGTACTAAATACGGCTGCTCGAATTCTGACTAGAACCCAAAAATTTGATCATATTACTCCAGTGCTAGCCTCTCTACACTGGCTTCCTGTCAAAGCAAGGGCTGATTTCAAGATTTTACTGCTAACCTACAAAGCATTACATGGGCTTGCTCCTACCTATCTCTCTGATTTGGTCCTGCCGTACATACCTACACGTACGCTACGGTCACAAGACGCAGGCCTCCTAATTGTCCCTAGAATTTCTAAGCAAACAGCTGGAGGCAGGGCTTTCTCCTATAGAGCTCCATTTTTATGGAACGGTCTGCCTACCCATGTCAGAGACGCAAACTCGGTCTCAACCTTTAAGTCCTTACTGAAGACATATCTCTTCAGTGGGTCATATGATTGAGTGTAGTCTGGCCCAGGAGTGGGAAGGTGAACGGAAAGGCTCTGGAGCAACGAACCGCCCTTGCTGTCTCTGCCTGGCCGGTTCCCCTCTTCCCACTGGGATTCTCTGCCTCTAACCCTATTACAGGGGCTGAGTCACTGGCTTACTGGGGCTCTCTCTTGCCGTCCCTGGAAGGGGTGCGTCACCTGAGTGGGTTGATTCACTGATGTGGTCATCCTGTCTGGGATGGCGCCCCCCCTTGGGTTGTGCCATGGCGGAGTTCTTTGTGGGCTATACTCAGCCTTGTCTCAGGATGGTAAGTTGGTGGTTGAAGATATCCCTCTAGTGGTGTGGGGGCTGTGCTTTGGCAAAGTGGGTGGGGTTATATCCTTCCTGTTTGGCCCTGTCTAGGGGTGTCCTCGGATGGGGCCACAGTGTCTCCTGACCCCTCCTGTCTCAGCCTCCAGTATTTATGCTGCAGTAGTTAATGTGTCGGGGGCTAGGGTCAGTTTGTTATATCTGGAGTACCTCTCCTGTCCTATTCGGTGTCCTGTGTGAATCTAAGTGTGCTTTCTCTAATCTCTCTCTCTCTCTCTCTCTCTCTTTTCTCTCGGAGGACCTGAGCCCTAGGACCATGCCCCAGGACAACCCAAGGGGGGCGCCATCCCAGACAGGATGACCACATCAGTGAATCAACCCACTCAGGTGACGCACCCCTTCCAAGGACGGCAAGAGAGAGCCCCAGTAAGCCAGTGACTCAGCCCCTGTAATAGGGTTAGAGGCAGAGAATCCCAGTGGGAAGAGGGGAACCGGCCAGGCAGAGACAGCAAGGGCGGTTCGTTGCTCCAGAGCCTTTCCGTTCACCTTCCCACTCCTGGGCCAGACTACACTCAATCATATGACCCACTGAAGAGATAAGTCTTCAGTAAGGACTTAAAGGTTGAGACCGAGTTTGTGTCTCTGACATGGGTAGGCAGACCGTTCCATAAAAATGGAGCTCTATAGGAGAAAGCCCTGCCTCCAGCTGTTTGCTTAGAAATTCTAGGGACAATTAGGAGGCCTGCGTCTTGTGACCGTAGCGTACGTGTAGGTATGTACGGCAGGACCAAATCAGAGAGATAGGTAGGAGCAAGCCCATGTAATGCTTTGTAGGTTAGCAGTAAAACCTTGAAATCAGCCCTTGCTTTGACAGGAAGCCAGTGTAGAGAGGCTAGCACTGGAGTAATATGATCAAATTTTGGGGTTCTAGTCAGAATTCGAGCAGCCGTATTTAGTACTAACTGAAGTTTATTTAGCACTTTATCCGGGTAGCCGGAAAGTAGAGTAGAGTATGTATCTACGGTATATAAATAGAACGGTATCTACGGTATTTAAATAGAACGGTATGTATCTACGGTATATAAATAGAACGGTATGTATCTACGGTATTTAAATAGAACGGTATGTATCTACGGTATATAAATAGAACGGTATCTACGGTATTTAAATAGAACGGTATGTATCTACGGTATATAAATAGAACGGTATCTACGGTATATAAATAGAACGGTATCTACGGTATTTAAATAGAACGGTATGTATCTACGGTATATAAATAGAACGGTATATATCTACGGTATTTAAATAGAACGGTATGTATCTACGGTATATAAATAGAACATTATGTATCTACGGTATTTAAATAGAACGGTATGTATCTACGGTATATAAATAGAACGGTATATATCTACGGTATTTAAATAGAACGGTATCTACGGTATATAAATAGAACGGTATCTACGGTATTTAAATAGAATGGTATGTATCTACGGTATATAAATAGAACGGTATCTACGGTATTTAAATAGAACGGTATGTATCTACGGTATATAAATAGAACATTATGTATCTACGGTATATAAATAGAACGGTATGTATCTACGGTATATAAATAGAACGGTATCTACGGTATTTAAATAGAACGGTATGTATCTACGGTATATAAATAGAACGGTATCTACGGTATATAAATAGAACGGTATGTATCTACGGTATTTAAATAGAACGGTATGTATCTACGGTATTTAAATAGAACGGTATGTATCTACGGTATATAAATAGAACGGTATCTACGGTATTTAAATAGAACGGTATGTATCTACGGTATATAAATAGAACATTATGTATCTACGGTATTTAAATAGAACGGTATGTATCTACGGTATATAAATAGAACGGTATATATCTACGGTATTTAAATAGAACGGTATGTATCTACGGTATTTAAATAGAACGGTATGTATCTACGGTATTTAAATAGAACGGTATGTATCTACGGTATTTAAATAGAACGGTATGTATCTACGGTATATAAATAGAACGGTATGTATCTACGGTATATAAATAGAACGGTATCTACGGTATATAAATAGAACGGTATGTATCTACGGTATATAAATAGAATGGTATGTATCTACGGTATTTAAATAGAACGGTATGTATCTATGGTATTTAAATAGAATGGTATGTATCTACGGTATATAAATAGAATGGTATGTATCTACAGTATTTAAATAGAACGGTATGTATCTACGGTATATAAATAGAACGGTATGTATCTACGGTATATAAATAGAATGGTATGTATCTACGGTATTTAAATAGAACGGTATGTATCTACGGTATTTAAATAGAATGGTATGTATCGACGGTATATAAATAGAATGGTATGTATCTACGGTATATAAATAGAATGGTATGTATCTACGGTATATAAATAGAATGGTATGTATCTACGGTATATAAATATAAATGGTATGTCCCCACTGTCAAACATGGTGGTGGCAGCATCATGGTTTGGGCCTGCTTTTCTTCAGCAGGGACAGGGAAGATGGTTAAAATTGATGGGAAGATGGATGGAGCCAAATACAGGACCATTCTGGAAGAAAACCTGATGGAGTCTGCAAAAGACCTGAGACTGGGACGGAGATTTGTCTTCCAACAAGACAATGATCCAAAACATAAAGCAAAATCTACAATGGAATGGTTCAAAAATAAACATATCCAGGTGTTAGAATGGCCAAGTCAAAGTCCAGACCTGAATCCAATCGAGAATCTGTGGAAAGAACTGAAAACTGCTGTTCACAAATGCTCTCCATCCAACCTCACTGAGCTCGAGCTGTTTTGTAAGGAGGAATGGGAAAAAAATTCTGTCTCTCGATGTGCAAAACTGATAGAGACATACCCCAAGCGACTTACAGCTGTAATCGCAGCAAAAGGTGGTGCTACAAAGTATTAACTTAAGGGGGCTGAATAATTTTGCACGCCCAATTTTTCAGTTTTTGATTTGTTAAAAAGTTTGAAATATCCAATAAATGTCGTTCCACTTCATGATTGTGTCCCACTTGTTGTTGATTCTTCACAAAAAATACAGTTTTATATCTTTATGTTTGAAGCCGGAAATGTGGCAAAAAGGTCGCAAAGTTCAAGGGGGCCGAATACTTTCGCAAGGCTCTGTATCTACGGTATATAAATAGAATGGTATGTATCTACGGTATATAAATAGAATGGTATGTATCTACGGTATATAAATAGAACGGTATGTATCTACGGTATATAAATAGAACGGTATGTATCTACGGTATATAAATAGAACGGTATGTATCTACGGTATATAAATAGAACGGTATGTATATAAATAGAACGGTATGTATCTACGGTATTTGAATAGAACGGTATGTATCTACGGTATATAAATAGAACGGTATGTATCTACGGTATATAAATAGAACGGTATGTATCTACGGTATATAAATAGAACGGTATGTATCTACGGTATATAAATAGAACGGTATGTATCTACGGTATATAAATAGAACGGTATGTATATAAATAGAACGGTATGTATCTACGGTATTTAAATAGAACGGTATGTATATAAATAGAACAGTATGTATCTACGGTATTTAAATAGAACGGTATGTATCTACGGTATTTAAATAGGACGGTATGTATATAAATAGAACGGTATGTATATAAATAGAACGGTATGTATCTACGGTATTTAAATAGAATGGTATGTATCTACGGTATATAAATAGAACGGTATGTATCTACGGTATATAAATAGAACGGTATGTATCTACGGTATCTACGGTTTAAATAGAACGGTATGTATCTACGGTATATAAATAGAACGGTATGTATCTACAGTATATAAATAGAACGGTATGTATCTACGGTATATAAATAGAACGGTATGTATCTACGGTATATAAATAGAAAGGTATGTATCTACGGTATATAAATAGAACGGTATGTATCTACGGTATTTAAATAGAACGGTATGTATCTACGGTATATAAATAGAACGGTATATATCTACGGTATTTAAATAGAATGGTATGTATCTACGGTATTTAAATAGAATGGTATGCATCTACGGTATATAAATAGAACGGTATGTATATAAATAGAACGGTATGTATCTACGGTATATAAATAGAACGGTATGTATCTACGGTATATAAATAGAACGGTATGTATCTACGGTATATAAATAGAACGGTATGTATATAAATAGAACGGTATGTATCTACGGTATATAAATAGAACGGTATGTATATAAATAGAACGGTATGTATCTACGGTATTTAAATAGAATGGTATGCATCTACAGTATATAAATAGAACGGTATGTATATAAATAGAACGGTATGTATCTACGGTATATAAATAGAATGGTATGCATCTACGGTATATAAATAGAATGGTATGTATCTACGGTATTTAAATAGAATGGTATGCATCTACGGTATATAAATAGAACGGTATGTATATAAATAGAACGGTATGTATCTACGGTATATAAATAGAACTGTATGTATATAAATAGAACGGTATGTATCTACGGTATATAAATAGAACGGTATGTATATAAATAGAACGGTATGTATCTACGGTATATAAATAGAACGGTATGTATCTACGGTATATAAATAGAACGGTATGTATCTACGGTATTTAAATAGAACGGTATATATCTACGGTATATAAATAGAACGGTATGTATCTACGGTATATAAATAGAACGGTATGTATCTACGGTATATAAATAGAACGGTATGTATATAAATAGAACGGTATGTTTCTACGGTATTTAAATAGAACGGTATATATCTACGGTATATAAATAGAACGGTATGTATCTACGGTATTTAAATAGAACGGTATATATCTACGGTATATAAATAGAACGGTATGTATCTACGGTATTTAAATAGAACGGTATATATCTACGGTATATAAATAGAACGGTATGTATCTACGGTATATAAATAGAACGGTATGTATCTACGGTATATAAATAGAACGGTATGTATATAAATAGAACGGTATGTATCTACGGTATATAAATAGAATGGTATGTATCTACGGTATATAAATAGAACGGTATATATCTACGGTATATAAATAGAACGGTATGTATCTACGGTATTTAAATAGAACGGTATGTATCTACGGTATTTAAATAGAACGGTATGTATCTACGGTATATAAATAGAACGGTATGTATCTACGGTATATAAATAGAACGGTATGTATATAAATAGAATGGTATGTATCTACGGTATATAAATAGAACGGTATGTATCTACGGTATTTAAATAGAACGGTATGTATCTACGGTATATAAATAGAACGGTATGTATCTACGGTATTTAAATAGAACGGTATGTATCTACGGTATATAAATAGAACGGTATGTATATAAATAGAACGGTATGTATCTACGGTATTTAAATAGAACGGTATGTATCTACGGTATATAAATAGAACGGTATGTATCTACGGTATATAAACAGAACGGTATCTATATAAATAGAACAGTATGTATCTATATGAATGAAACAGTATTTACCTATATAAATAGAATACGTCTTCAAGTTGCTCTGGATAAGAGTGTCTACTAAATTACTAAATTGTAAATATATAGCAGCAACACACTGTTCTGTATTTTAAAAAGCGTTAAAAAGGGAAATAATATATTGCCTAATAGGGCTTGGTTCAATACGTGTGGCTGAAGTTCAGCGCTATAGCGGGATTGTAATTTAAAGGCAAAGTTCCCACGTTCGCCGAGACCGCATTCATGGGAAACGCTGCATATGTAATCTGATATGCATATGTAATCGGAAATTACCTTCAAATTTCAATGTCATTATATAACGCCTAACTTTGGCAATTCAGATTGAATCAAGCCCTAAATATTTTTTCAAAAGAGGAAATATATTTTACGATCGTGTCGCCCCCGTAACATGAAACACAGAAAGCAATTTTTAAAATCCCAAATGGCCACCTGTTCCCTATTTAGTGCATTACTTTTGACCAGGGCCCACAGGGTGTTGGTCAAGAGTAATGCACTATAGGGAATAGACAATAACATTTACATAGGGTGCTATTTGGGTACCATTGAGTATTATAAATTGGGTGGTTAGAGCCCTGAATGCTGATTGGCTGACAGCTGTGGTATATCAGATCGTATACCACGGGCATGACAAAACATTTATTTTTACTGCTCTAATTATGTTGATTACCAGTTTATAACAGCAATAAGGCACCTCGAGGGCTTGTGGTATATGACCAGTATACCACGGCTAAGGGCTGTGTCCAGGCACTTTGCGATGCGTCGTGCGTAAGAACAGCACTTATATTGGCCATATACCACACCCCCTCGTGCCTTATTGCTTAATGATAATACAGTTTGTTTTCTGTCCATGTTGCAGTGCCCTCTTTGGTCAAACCAACCCAAAACTAATTAGGTCCAATACTCTGTATCATCTTCAATATGTTTGTACACATCAAAAACATGACAAATCTACTTCTGAACATGGCAAAACCGCATCTGTTCACTTTATTCTCCAATTTGTTTTGAAGTACCAATATAATTGAGGTCTGAGTTGTGAGTTTTCTTTCTTGTTCCTTATTAGTTTTAGTAACAACAGCCAGCCTGGCCCTAAAACAGACTCAGACCTGAAAGCCTGCTGCTTTTGGAGGCTTCTTTTGATTATGTCTGAAAATTAGAGTTATTAGACGATCTTTCTGTTTGAAGTGTCTATGTCTGGTGTTAGTCAGGCGCATCTTTTAGCGTTTTTCTCCAATAAACAATCTTCATTGGATGAGACAAGACCTTGAGTTGCCCTACAGTGTTCTCTGTCTTCAAAACACCCTCCACTTTTTAAGAAAAGTTAAGAGTTGTTTATTAGCAACCAACTCTCTTATGCCTCTTTTTGAACTGGGTGTTGTGGCTGTGTTGTATGTGTGCGTGGGTGGGTGCGTGCAATCGTGCTTGCGAGCGAACATGCGTGTGTATATATTTGATGATGGTCTCTGCTTGGGAAAAGAGGGTGGTTGGGTGTTACAGTTCAGTCTGCCTATGAAGTGAGGATCTGTGGAAAAGTGGATTGGCACTCAAACTGAAGAAGTGTGTGTGTGTGTGTGTGTGTGTGTGTGTGTGTGTAGAGGCTATTTATAAAAAAGAGGTAGCAGAAGCACACTAAGTGGCCATTTTGCAGGGCTCAACAAAGAATACTTGCCTTCCACTTCTCACAGGGTCATTTGAATGAAATTGGTTAAACATGCAATGCCACATGAACCTCTAACACACACAGACGCGCACAAACGCATGCACAAACACACATGCCTGCACATGCACACACACAAATACACCCAAACTCCCCCCTCAGGTGTGCCCCCTGGCAGGTTGTAGCTGTTTAATGAGAAGCATGTGTTTCAGGGATAGGTGGGTTCAGCAGTAATTTGCTCTCTTTGCTTCAGAGACGAACGTGGTCAAATATTGGAATATTATGCACACATGTTGTGTAACCCAGCCCATGCACACAGACAAATGCACAGACGCATAGTCATACACACACACAAACACACACACACACACACACACACACAGCCGTATCTGCCTTCTGGTTCCGATTTCAGGGTTGGGGGGGGGCAGTTAGCTGCTTGAGGTTTTGTGAGGAAGGGGGATGTTTAGGGTTGAGACCTGGTCATGGACACGATAACAATCAAAGTATGTAGTCTGAAGAGGAGAGGGACCCAGACCACAGACCTCTAATGCACAAGTCTGTCTTCTCACATTAGGCAGGGATGAAAACACACAACCCCAAAACCTGTTATTATGGGTTACCAGGGCAGATACACACAGTGCCTTCAGAATGTATTCAGAACCCTTGACTTTACTACATTTTGTCACATTACAGCTTTATTCTAAAATGGATTAAATAAACAAAAATCCTCAGAAATTTACACACAATAACCCATGATGACAAAGCAAAAAAAGTGATTTTTAGATATGTTGATTTTTAGAAAAAGCAAATGTGTTAGAAATTTAAAAAACAGAAATAATAATTTACATAAGTATATACACTTTGCTATGAAACTCGAAATTGAGCTCAGGTGTATTTTGTTTCCAGTGATCGTCCTTGATGAGTTTCTTCACCTTGATTGGGGTCCACCTGTAGTAAATTCAACTGATTGAACATGATTTGGAAAGACAAATACCTGTCTCTGTAAGTTTCCACAGTTGACAGTGGATGTCAGAGCAAAAAGCTAACCAAAAGGACGAAAGAATTGTCCATAGAGCTCCGAGACTGGATTGTTTTGAGGCACGGATCTGGGGAAGGGTACCAAAACATTTCTGCAACATTAAAGGTTCCTAAGAAACAGTGGCCTCCATCATTCTTAAATGGGAGAAGTTTGGAACAAGTAAGATTCTTGGATTAGTCCGTGTTTGCTTGGTCATTATGGGGTATTATGGGTTATCTACACAATTGCTGATGGAAAAAAACAATTTCATCCACTTTAGAATAAGGCTATAATCTAATAAAATATGGAAAAAGTAAAAGAGTCTGAATACTTTCCGAATGCACTGTATAAAGGCTGCATTATTAGAAAAAAGGGTTATTTGGCGTCCCCATAGAATAACCCTTTTGGTTCCATGTAAAACTATTTCGGGTTCTACCTGGAACCCTCTGTGGAAAGGATTCTACCTGGAATCAAAAAGGGCTCTTCAAAGGATTCTCCTAAGGGGACAGCCGAAGACCCCTTTTCGGTTGTAAACGCAACATGTAAAGTAAAGTAGTCCCTTGTGTAATGAGCTGTAATGAAATATCCCAGAAATGTTCCATATACACAAAAAGCTTATTTCTCTTATATTTTCTGCACAAATTTGTTTACATCCCTCTTAGTGAGCCTTTCTCCTTTGCCAAGATAGTCCATGCACCTGACAGGTTTTATATCAAGAAGCTGATTAAACAGCATGATCATTATAAAGGTACACCTTATGCTGGTGAGAATGAAAGGCCACAGATGTCTCAAGTTTTGAGGGAGCATGCAATTGGCATGCTGACTGCAGGAATGTCCACCAGAGCTGTTGCCAAAAAATTAGAAGATTTGAATGTTAATTATTTTTACCATAAGCCGCCTGCAACGTCGTTTTAGAGAATTTGGCCCAGGACCTCCACATCCGGCTTCTTTACTTGCGGGAGCATCTGAGACCAGCCAATAATAATTTCTGCACAAACTGTCAGAAACCGTCTCAGGGAAGCTCATCTGCATGCTTGTCATCCTCTCCGGGTCTTAACCTGAATGCAGTTTGGCGTCATAACCGACTTCAGTGGCAAATGCTCACGTTCAATGGCCACTGGCACGCTGGAGAAGTGTGCTCCTCATGGAATAATCCCGGTTTTAACTGTACCGGGCAAATGGCAGACAGTGTACATGGCATCGAGTGGACAAGCACTTTGTTATCAGTGGTCTTGTATATCTTCCATTTCCTAATAATTGCTCCCACAGTAGATTTTTGCAGATGGCAGATTCAGACTTCCCAGCCTGGTGCAGGTCTACAATTTTGTTTCTGGTGTCCTTTGACAGCTCTTTGGTCTTGGCCATAGTGGAGTTTGGAGTGTGACTGTTTGAGGTTGTGGACAGGTGTCTTTTATACTGATAACAAGTTCAAACAGGTGCCATTAATACAGGTAACGAGTGGAGGACAGAGGATCCTCTTAAAGAAGAAGTTACAGGTCTGTGAGAGCCAGATATCTTGCTCGTTTGTAGGTGACCAAATGCTTATTTTCCACCATAATTTGCAAATAAATTCATTAAAAATCCTTTCTGGATTTTTTTTTTCATTTTGTCTGTCATAGTTGAAGTTTACCTACGATGAAAATTACAGGCCTCTCTCATCTTTTTAAGTGGGAGAACTTGCACAATTGGTGGCTGACTAAATACATTTTTGCCCCACTGTATGTGGCCAACAGATGCATATCAGATGCATTGACATATGTGAAACTATAGATTAAGGCCTAATGAATTGTTTTCAATTGACAGATTTCCTTATATAAAATGTAATATTTTTGCGTGTTGCGTTTGCTTTTTTTCAAGTGTTCCACATTTGTTCCCCCTTTTTTAAAAATCTATGATCCTCCTGAAAATAAGTCAGTGACCACTAGACCGAACAGATCACTGGTAACTTTACCAGGTTTTCCAGAAATCCTGGTTGGAAGATTCCCGTATTGAGGGAATAAGTAGAAAATCCAGATTCCTCCAATCTGGATTTCTGAAAACCTGGACCTTTTGGGAAAGTTGCTGGAATTTTGCAATCCTACTGTTCACACATTCTCACTAGCATCACTAGTGATGAATATGATGGTCACTGCAGCCTCTTTTTTCCAGCTGGTATCTGACAGTTATCTCTGTTAATACAACTACCATCACCATGACTCATTATTCCAGGAACCTCACGATGGCAATTGGATATAAAGTAATGGATTTGTTTTATCTGCAGGTCGATGTCAAGCACTAGTTATAAATAATGCTATGGAATGTATTATGTTTTAATTCTGAGTGATTTTAATTGCCCTGCAGTGTTTACATTTTTTTTTGTGCCCAACGTTTATTTTGTTTTGCCATTTATCTTTTTCAGAAGGGGGTTGGTTACAGGTACAAAAACAATCAAATAAATGCAGATTGTAAATTCAGATTACATTGGATCTATGGATTATACATTTTTAATGGCTAGTTGGGAATATGAGTTTTCTGGACTTCGTGGACTTCACCAGATAGATGTTGCTCTCCAGTTTTGAAATTAAACAAAGATGTGGTTGAATTTATTCTGCCACTGTGTCTTCTTATTGTATTGGCCTTAGGCCTATATATCACGGTGGCAAGACATATGAACTAACAGGTTATAGAGCAAACAACGCAATTATGTAACATGACTTTTATTTCCTGGCTTGGCTTCCCCAGTGATTTTACCCAAGCAACACTACTGTCTCTCTCTCGCTCTATGTCTCGCACACTTTCTCTGTCTTTCGCTTGCTTTCTCTCCTGTCTCTCTCTTTATCACTATCTCTATCTCTCTATCTTCATCTCACTCTCTCTGTCTCGCCCGCCTTCTCTATATTTTACTTGCTCTCTCTCCCGTCTCCCTCTCTCTCACTCTGCCTGACACTTGCGCTGTCTCTGTCTCTCACTATCTCTCTCTTTCCCACTACCATCATCATAACAGTACTGGTATGTTTGTGGTCTGATGTCTGAGCTCACCTTGTACAGTAAGATTTAGTCTGTAGCTAAGCTAATAGGTTTATCTATGAGGCTGGACATCTGGGCACCACCACCACCTCTAATCCCCTTAAAGGGCTCTGCTGGAACAAGGCTTACACAGGTTAAGCACATCGACCAGGGACGCAGCCAGCATACAGCACATAAGCTATCTGGACTGTAGGACAAGACAGCAGCAGCTCAACACAATACCATACAGGGAGGGAAAAGTCACTGTGTTTTAAGCTATTTGACTACAGGAAATGCACAGTTTAACACAATGGTCGGAATGACTATTGTTACAGTTGTTTAGTCATTAGACTCTGGGATGGACACAGAGAGAGAGAGAGAGAGAGAGAGAGAGAGAGAGAGGGAGAGACAGAGAGAGAGAGAGAGAGAGACAGAGACAGAGAGACAGAGACAGAGACAGAAAGAGAGAGAGACAGAAAGAGAGAGACAGAAAGAGAGACAGAAAGAGACACAGAGAGAGACAGAGACAGAGAGAGAGAGAGAGACAGAGACAGAGACAGAGAGAGACAGAAAGAGACAAAAGAGAGAGAGACAGAAAGAGAGAGAGAGAGACAGAAAGAGAGAGACAGAAAGAGAGACAGAAAGAGACACAGAGAGAGACAGAGACAGAGAGAGAGAGAGAGACAGAAAGAGAGACAGAAAGAGAGACAGAAAGAGACACAGAGAGAGACAGAGAGAGAGAGAGAGAGACAGAGACAGAGACAGAGACAGAGAGAGACAGAAAGAGACAGAAAGAGAGAGAGACAGAAAGAGAGACTTTGACTTTGGTCTTTCTTTATTGAAACATTCTCAATTCATTTAAAACTCACCCCCCACTCCTAAAATAAAAATGAAAATATAAAAACCCTCTCCTACAACCGTATATCCAAAACATCTTCCCCAGCAATACAGACAGCCCCCCAACACACCATATCTCCTCAAACATCTCCACACATTTGATCATTTTATAGAACTCAAACTCAACCCTAAGGCGCGCAGAGACCATCCTGTTAAACAGTAGTAAAGGGTCTGTTATCCCCCCACCTTTGACCCTGTTCCTCCTTGTTAGCCAAATAGCTAACTTTGCCTGAGCAAACAGAAAATTCAACAAAACACATTTTTCTTCTCCTTACTCGAATACCTGTATCCCATTATAAACATCCCAACAGCAAAAAAACACCCCCAACCTGTCACACAGACATTCCAACAGAGACATTAATGGCATTAACCTGGTGCACACAGAAAACACATGAATTACAGTTTCTTTCATTTGACAGAAAGGACACCCCCTGCCCAATTCCCCCGAGCAACCCGTACAACCAGCTGTTAGTGGCCAGGGCTCCATGAAGAACCCTCCACTGGAGGTCCCCTGACCTCTTGGTACTGGGGCCAGTAGAGCGCCTCCATCTAAAACCCACCATACTCTCCGCCCCCCACATACCCCTGCCACTGATGAGCCTTCACTCCTGTTAGGCTTCTAATGCTCCTAACCTTAACGCAGAGGTTGTAGAGGGCTTTACCTCCCACCCCTCAAACTCCCCAGGCTCGGAGTGTTAAAATCTAACAAGTCCTCCAGACCCCCTTGCCAGTCTCCAGTCTCTGTCAGTCACCTGCAGTGGCGGGAACATTGGTGGCCCTCTCCTTTGGCCTCTCAAACACCCCCTTACCGGCTCAGACAGTGCCTCCTGACCTCCTCCAGGAATCTCTCCAGCAGCCTAAGAGACGTTATTCCCTGTTTGTTGCGCTACATTCCTCCGGGGTTTTCCACCCTCCTCTCCCAGCAGTCTCAGGTCACCCAGCCTTTGTAAACCCCCTGCCATCAGTTGCCTCTGCAGGGTGGCCGACTGAACCGATCTCAAAGGGATGGCTGGGTTGTGGAAGATAGGCTCCCTCCCACACCCACTGCCCAGACTCCACACCCCCTTCCTCGTGTGGGCCTTAGCAGCTGCCAGGCTCCTCAGCACCGCAGAGTAAAAACTCTGAGAGGGTTTGGGAAGAGTTTTGTGACCTGTGTGAAGCTGTTGTATGCTGGGGCGTCATGTATGGTTAAGGTGGGAGGGGGCTCAGTAGGCCAGTCTGGGTGAGACGGGGCATTAGACAAGGATGCCCTCTATCTGGGCAGCTGTACACACTAGCCATTGAGCCTTTTTTAGGACTGCTACGCAGGAGACTGCGGGGAGTGTGCTGGACAGGCATGGATGTGGTGACAGGAATAGCAGTCTCAGCATATGCAGATGATGTTTCTGTGATGGTCAGGGATGGGCAAGATATGCAGGAACTAGAGACCAATCTGAAGATGTACGAGGGAGCTTCATCAGCTAAGGTAAACTGGGGAAAGAGCAAAGCTCTGTTATGTGGGGCATGGGGGGATAGGGCTCCTCCTCTGCTTCCAGGGGGTTTGCAGTGGGGTTGTGAAGGGCTTAAAGTGTTGGGGGTGTACCTGGGCTCGGAGAGGTGGGTCAGCAAGAACCGGGAGGGGCTGTCACAGGCAGTGGTGTCAAGAATGGCCAGGTGGAGGTGGCTCCTGTCCCAAGTGTCATATAGAGGGAGGGTGCTGATAATCAACAACCTGGTGGCATCTTCCTTGTGGCATAAACTGGCTGTCCTCAACCCCCGCCGGTCTGCTTGCAGACCTGCAACGCAAGCTGGTGGACTTCTTTTGGTCGGGACATCACTGGCTGAAGGCAGCAGTTTTGTACATGACCGTCCACGAAGGAGGACAGGGCCTGGTGGAACTGGAGAGCAGGATGGCTGCTTTCCGACTAAAGGCGGTGCAGAGACTGCTGTACCACACTGATGTTGGCTGGAGGGAACCAGCATGCGCTGCTGAGGAGAGCTGGCGGATTAGGGTTGGACCGGCAGCTGTTCCTCATGAAGCTGGAGAGGCTGAGTACAGCAGGTCTCTCAGAGTTTTACTCTGCGGTGCTGAGGGCCTGGCAGCTGCTAAGGCCCACACGAGAAGGGGTGTGGAGCCTGGGCAGTGGGTGTGGGAGGAGCCTATCTTCCACAACCCAGCCATCCCTTTGAGATCGGTTCAGTCGGCCACCCTGCAGAGGCAACTGATGGCAGGGGGTTTACAAAGGCTGGGTGACCTGAGACTGCTGGGAGAGGAGGGGTGGAAAACCCCGGAGGTCTTGGCGCAACAAACAGGAATAACGTCTCTTAGGCTGCTGGAGAGATTCCTGGAGGAGGTCCAGGAGGCACTGTCTGAGCCGGTAAGGGGGGTGTTTGAGAGGCCAAAGGGAGAGGGGCCACCAATGTTCCCGCCACTGCAGGTGACGGCAGAGACTGGAGACTGGCAAGGGGGTCTGGAGGACTTGTTAGATTTTAACACTCCGAGCCTGGGGGAGTTTGAGGGGGTGGGAGGTAAAGCCCTCTACAACCTCTGCGTTAAGGTTAGGAGCATTAGAAGCCTAACAGGAGTGAAGGCTCATCAGTGGCAGGGGGTATGTGGGGCGGAGAGTATGGTGGGTTTTAGATGGAGGGCGCTCTACAAACCCCCAGTACCAAAGAGGTCAGGGGACCTCCAGTGGAGGGTTCTTCATGGAGCCCTGGCCACTAACAGCTGGTTGGCACGGGTTGCTCCGGGAATTGGGCAGGGGTGTCCTTTCTGTCAAATGAAAGAAACTGTAATTCATGTGTTTTCTGTGTGCACCAGGTTAATGCCATTAATGTCTCTGTTGGAATGTCTGTGTGACAGGTTGGGGGTGGTTTTTGCTGTTGGGATGTTTATAATGGGATACAGATATTCGAGTAAGGAGAAAGAAAAATGTGTTTTGTTGAATTTTCTGTTTGCTCAGGCAAAGTTAGCTATTTGGCTAACAAGGAGGAACAGGGTCAAAGGTGGGGGGATAACAGACCCTTTACTACTGTTTAACAGGATGGTCTCTGCGCGCCTTAGGGTTGAGTTTGAGTTCTATAAAATGATCAAATGTGTGGAGATGTTTGAGGAGATATGGTGTGTTGGGGGGGCTGTCTGTATTGCTGGGGAAGATGTTTTGGATATACGGTTGTAGGAGAGGGTTTTTATATTTTCATTTTTTATTTTAGGAGTGGGGGGGTGAGTTTTAAATGAATTGAGAATGTTTCAATAAAGAAAGACCAAAAGTCAAAGTCTCTCTTTCTGTCTCTCTCTCTTTCTGTCTCTTTCTGTCTCTCTCTGTCTCTGTCTCTGTCTCTCTCTCTCTCTCTGTCTCTCTCTGTGTCTCTTTCTGTCTCTCTTTCTGTCTCTCTCTTTCTGTCTCTCTCTCTCTCTCTGTCTCTGTCTCTCTCTGTGTCTCTTTCTGTCTCTCTTTCTGTCTCTCTCTTTCTGTCTCTCTCTCTCTCTTTCTGTCTCTCTCTCTTTTCGTCTCTTTCTGTCTCTCTCTGTCTCTGTCTCTGTCTCTCTCTCTCTCTGTCTCTGTCTCTCTCTGTGTCTCTTTCTGTCTCTCTTTCTGTCTCTCTCTTTCTGTCTCTCTCTTTCTGTCTCTGTCTCTGTCTCTCTGTCTCTGTCTCTCTCTCTCTCTCTCTGTCTCTCCCTCTCTCTCTCTCTCTCTCTCTCTCTCTCTCTCTCTCTCTCTGTGTCCATCCCAGAGTCTAATGACTAAACAACTGTAACAATAGTCATTCCGACCATTGTGTTAAACTGTGCATTTCCTGTAGTCAAATAGCTTAAAACACAGTGACTTTTCCCTCCCTGTATGGTATTGTGTTGAGCTGCTGCTGTCTTGTCCTACAGTCCAGATAGCTTATGTGCTGTATGCTGGCTGCGTCCCTGGTCGATGTGCTTAACCTGTGTAAGCCTTGTTCCAGCAGAGCCCTTTAAGGGGATTAGAGGTGGTGGTGGTGCCCAGATGTCCAGCCTCATAGATAAACCTATTAGCTTAGCTACAGACTAAATCTTACTGTACAAGGTGAGCTCAGACATCAGACCACAAACATACCAGTACTGTTATGATGATGGTAGTGGGAAAGAGAGAGATAGTGAGAGACAGAGACAGCGCAAGTGTCAGGCAGAGTGAGAGAGAGGGAGACGGGAGAGAGAGCAAGTAAAATATAGAGAAGGCGGGCGAGACAGAGAGAGTGAGATGAAGATAGAGAGATAGAGATAGTGATAAAGAGAGAGACAGGAGAGAAAGCAAGCGAAAGACAGAGAAAGTGTGCGAGACATAGAGCGAGAGAGAGAGACAGTAGTGTTGCTTGGGTAAAATCACTGGGGAAGCCAAGCCAGGAAATAAAAGTCATGTTACATAATTGCGTTGTTTGCTCTATAACCTGTTAGTTCATATGTCTTGCCACCGTGATATATAGGCCTAAGGCCAATACAATAAGAAGACACAGTGGCAGAATAAATTCAACCACATCTTTGTTTAATTTCAAAACTGGAGAGCAACATCTATCTGGTGAAGTCCACGAAGTCCAGAAAACTCATATTCCCAACTAGCCATTAAAAATGTATAATCCATAGATCCAATGTAATCTGAATTTACAATCTGCATTTATTTGATTGTTTTTGTACCTGTAACCAACCCCCTTCTGAAAAAGATAAATGGCAAAACAAAATAAACGTTGGGCACAAAAAAAAATGTAAACACTGCAGGGCAATTAAAATCACTCAGAATTAAAACATAATACATTCCATAGCATTATTTATAACTAGTGCTTGACATCGACCTGCAGATAAAACAAATCCATTACTTTATATCCAATTGCCATCGTGAGGTTCCTGGAATAATGAGTCATGGTGATGGTAGTTGTATTAACAGAGATAACTGTCAGATACCAGCTGGAAAAAGAGGCTGCAGTGACCATCATATTCATCACTAGTGATGCTAGTGAGAATGTGTGAACAGTAGGATTGCAAAATTCCAGCAACTTTCCCAAAAGGTCCAGGTTTTTCAGAAATCCAGATTGGAGGAATCTGGATTTTCTACTTATTCCCTCAATACGGGAATCTTCCAACCAGGATTTCTGGAAAACCTGGTAAAGTTACCAGTGATCTGTTCGGTCTAGTGGTCACTGACTTATTTTCAGGAGGATCATAGATTTTTAAAAAAGGGGGAACAAATGTGGAACACTTGAAAAAAAGCAAACGCAACACGCAAAAATATTACATTTTATATAAGGAAATCTGTCAATTGAAAACAATTCATTAGGCCTTAATCTATAGTTTCACATATGTCAATGCATCTGATATGCATCTGTTGGCCACATACAGTGGGGCAAAAATGTATTTAGTCAGCCACCAATTGTGCAAGTTCTCCCACTTAAAAAGATGAGAGAGGCCTGTAATTTTCATCGTAGGTAAACTTCAACTATGACAGACAAAATGAAAAAAAAAATCCAGAAAGGATTTTTAATGAATTTATTTGCAAATTATGGTGGAAAATAAGCATTTGGTCACCTACAAACGAGCAAGATATCTGGCTCTCACAGACCTGTAACTTCTTCTTTAAGAGGATCCTCTGTCCTCCACTCGTTACCTGTATTAATGGCACCTGTTTGAACTTGTTATCAGTATAAAAGACACCTGTCCACAACCTCAAACAGTCACACTCCAAACTCCACTATGGCCAAGACCAAAGAGCTGTCAAAGGACACCAGAAACAAAATTGTAGACCTGCACCAGGCTGGGAAGTCTGAATCTGCCATCTGCAAAAATCTACTGTGGGAGCAATTATTAGGAAATGGAAGATATACAAGACCACTGATAACAAAGTGCTTGTCCACTCGATGCCATGTACACTGTCTGCCATTTGCCCGGTACAGTTAAAACCGGGATTATTCCATGAGGAGCACACTTCTCCAGCGTGCCAGTGGCCATTGAACGTGAGCATTTGCCACTGAAGTCGGTTATGACGCCAAACTGCATTCAGGTTAAGACCCCGGAGAGGATGACAAGCATGCAGATGAGCTTCCCTGAGACGGTTTCTGACAGTTTGTGCAGAAATTATTATTGGCTGGTCTCAGATGCTCCCGCAAGTAAAGAAGCCGGATGTGGAGGTCCTGGGCCAAATTCTCTAAAACGACGTTGCAGGCGGCTTATGGTAAAAATAATTAACATTCAAATCTTCTAATTTTTTGGCAACAGCTCTGGTGGACATTCCTGCAGTCAGCATGCCAATTGCATGCTCCCTCAAAACTTGAGACATCTGTGGCCTTTCATTCTCACCAGCATAAGGTGTACCTTTATAATGATCATGCTGTTTAATCAGCTTCTTGATATAAAACCTGTCAGGTGCATGGACTATCTTGGCAAAGGAGAAAGGCTCACTAAGAGGGATGTAAACAAATTTGTGCAGAAAATATAAGAGAAATAAGCTTTTTGTGTATATGGAACATTTCTGGGATATTTCATTACAGCTCATTACACAAGGGACTACTTTACTTTACATGTTGCGTTTACTTACAACCGAAAAGGGGTCTTCGGCTGTCCCCTTAGGAGAATCCTTTGAAGAGCCCTTTTTGATTCCAGGTAGAATCCTTTCCACAGAGGGTTCCAGGTAGAACCCGAAATAGTTTTACATGGAACCAAAAGGGTTATTCTATGGGGACGCCAAATAACCCTTTTTTCTAATAATGCAGCCTTTATACAGTGCATTCGGAAAGTATTCAGACTCTTTTACTTTTTCCATATTTTATTAGATTATAGCCTTATTCTAAAGTGGATGAAATTGTTTTTTCCATCAGCAATTGTGTAGATAACCCCATAATACCCCATAATGACCAAGCAAACACGGACTAATCCAAGAATCTTACTTGTTCCAAACTTCTCCCATTTAAGAATGATGGAGGCCACTGTTTCTTAGGAACCTTTAATGTTGCAGAAATGTTTTGGTACCCTTCCCCAGATCCGTGCCTCAAAACAATCCAGTCTCGGAGCTCTATGGACAATTCTTTCGTCCTTTTGGTTAGCTTTTTGCTCTGACATCCACTGTCAACTGTGGAAACTTACAGAGACAGGTATTTGTCTTTCCAAATCATGTTCAATCAGTTGAATTTACTACAGGTGGACCCCAATCAAGGTGAAGAAACTCATCAAGGACGATCACTGGAAACAAAATACACCTGAGCTCAATTTCGAGTTTCATAGCAAAGTGTATATACTTATGTAAATTATTATTTCTGTTTTTTAAATTTCTAACACATTTGCTTTTTCTAAAAATCAACATATCTAAAAATCACTTTTTTTGCTTTGTCATCATGGGTTATTGTGTGTAAATTTCTGAGGATTTTTGTTTATTTAATCCATTTTAGAATAAAGCTGTAATGTGACAAAATGTAGTAAAGTCAAGGGTTCTGAATACATTCTGAAGGCACTGTGTGTATCTGCCCTGGTAACCCATAATAACAGGTTTTGGGGTTGTGTGTTTTCATCCCTGCCTAATGTGAGAAGACAGACTTGTGCATTAGAGGTCTGTGGTCTGGGTCCCTCTCCTCTTCAGACTACATACTTTGATTGTTATCGTGTCCATGACCAGGTCTCAACCCTAAACATCCCCCTTCCTCACAAAACCTCAAGCAGCTAACTGCCCCCCCCCCAACCCTGAAATCGGAACCAGAAGGCAGATACGGCTGTGTGTGTGTGTGTGTGTGTGTGTGTGTGTGTGTGTGTGTGTGTTTGTGTGTGTGTATGACTATGCGTCTGTGCATTTGTCTGTGTGCATGGGCTGGGTTACACAACATGTGTGCATAATATTCCAATATTTGACCACGTTCGTCTCTGAAGCAAAGAGAGCAAATTACTGCTGAACCCACCTATCCCTGAAACACATGCTTCTCATTAAACAGCTACAACCTGCCAGGGGGCACACCTGAGGGGGGAGTTTGGGTGTATTTGTGTGTGTGCATGTGCAGGCATGTGTGTTTGTGCATGCGTTTGTGCGCGTCTGTGTGTGTTAGAGGTTCATGTGGCATTGCATGTTTAACCAATTTCATTCAAATGACCCTGTGAGAAGTGGAAGGCAAGTATTCTTTGTTGAGCCCTGCAAAATGGCCACTTAGTGTGCTTCTGCTACCTCTTTTTATAAATAGCCTCTACACACACACACACACACACACACACACACACACACACACACACTTCTTCAGTTTGAGTGCCAATCCACTTTTCCACAGATCCTCACTTCATAGGCAGACTGAACTGTAACACCCAACCACCCTCTTTTCCCAAGCAGAGACCATCATCAAATATATACACACGCATGTTCGCTCGCAAGCACGATTGCACGCACCCACCCACGCACACATACAACACAGCCACAACACCCAGTTCAAAAAGAGGCATAAGAGAGTTGGTTGCTAATAAACAACTCTTAACTTTTCTTAAAAAGTGGAGGGTGTTTTGAAGACAGAGAACACTGTAGGGCAACTCAAGGTCTTGTCTCATCCAATGAAGATTGTTTATTGGAGAAAAACGCTAAAAGATGCGCCTGACTAACACCAGACAGAGACACTTCAAACAGAAAGATCGTCTAATAACTCTAATTTTCAGACATAATCAAAAGAAGCCTCCAAAAGCAGCAGGCTTTCAGGTCTGAGTCTGTTTTAGGGCCAGGCTGGCTGTTGTTACTAAAACTAATAAGGAACAAGAAAGAAAACTCACAACTCAGACCTCAATTATATTGGTACTTCAAAACAAATTGGAGAATAAAGTGAACAGATGCGGTTTTGCCATGTTCAGAAGTAGATTTGTCATGTTTTTGATGTGTACAAACATATTGAAGATGATACAGAGTATTGGACCTAATTAGTTTTGGGTTGGTTTGACCAAAGAGGGCACTGCAACATGGACAGAAAACAAACTGTATTATCATTAAGCAATAAGGCACGAGGGGGTGTGGTATATGGCCAATATAAGTGCTGTTCTTACGCACGACGCATCGCAAAGTGCCTGGACACAGCCCTTAGCCGTGGTATACTGGTCATATACCACAAGCCCTCGAGGTGCCTTATTGCTGTTATAAACTGGTAATCAACATAATTAGAGCAGTAAAAATAAATGTTTTGTCATGCCCGTGGTATACGATCTGATATACCACAGCTGTCAGCCAATCAGCATTCAGGGCTCTAACCACCCAATTTATAATACTCAATGGTACCCAAATAGCACCCTATGTAAATGTTATTGTCTATTCCTATAGTGCATTACTCTTGACCAACACCCTGTGGGCCCTGGTCAAAAGTAATGCACTAAATAGGGAACAGGTGGCCATTTGGGATTTTAAAAATTGCTTTCTGTGTTTCATGTTACGGGGCGACACGATCGTAAAATATATTTCCTCTTTTGAAAAAATATTTAGGGCTTGATTCAATCTGAATTGCCAAAGTTAGGCGTTATATAATGACATTGAAATTTGAAGGTAATTTCCGATTACATATGCATATCAGATTACATATGCAGCGTTTCCCATGAATGCGGTCTCGGCGAACGTGGGAACTTTGCCTTTAAATTACAATCCCGCTATAGCGCTGAACTTCAGCCACACGTATTGAACCAAGCCCTATTAGGCAATATATTATTTCCCTTTTTAACGCTTTTTAAAATACAGAACAGTGTGTTGCTGCTATATATTTACAATTTAGTAATTTAGTAGACACTCTTATCCAGAGCAACTTGAAGACGTATTCTATTTATATAGGTAAATACTGTTTCATTCATATAGATACATACTGTTCTATTTATATAGATACCGTTCTGTTTATATACCGTAGATACATACCGTTCTATTTATATACCGTAGATACATACCGTTCTATTTAAATACCGTAGATACATACCGTTCTATTTATATACATACCGTTCTATTTATATACCGTAGATACATACCGTTCTATTTAAATACCGTAGATACATACCGTTCTATTTATATACCGTAGATACATACCGTTCTATTTAAATACCGTAGATACATACCGTTCTATTTATATACCGTAGATACATACCATTCTATTTATATACATACCGTTCTATTTATATACCGTAGATACATACCGTTCTATTTATATACCGTAGATACATACCGTTCTATTTAAATACCGTAGATACATACCGTTCTATTTAAATACCGTAGATACATACCGTTCTATTTATATACCGTAGATATATACCGTTCTATTTATATACCGTAGATACATACCATTCTATTTATATACCGTAGATACATACCGTTCTATTTATATACATACCGTTCTATTTATATACCGTAGATACATACCGTTCTATTTATATACCGTAGATACATACCGTTCTATTTATATACCGTAGATATATACCGTTCTATTTAAATACCGTAGATACATACCGTTCTATTTATATACCGTAGATATATACCGTTCTATTTAAATACCGTAGATACATACCGTTCTATTTATATACCGTAGATACATACCGTTCTATTTATATACATACCGTTCTATTTATATACCGTAGATACATACCGTTCTATTTAAATACCGTAGATACATACCGTTCTATTTATATACCGTAGATACATACCGTTCTATTTATATACCGTAGATACATACCGTTCTATTTAAATACCGTAGATACATACCGTTCTATTTAAATACCGTAGATACATACCGTTCTATTTATATACCGTAGATACATACCGTTCTATTTATATACCGTAGATACATACCGTTCTATTTATATACATACCGTTCTATTTATATACCGTAGATACATACCGTTCTATTTAAATACCGTAGATACATACCGTTCTATTTATATACCGTAGATACATACCGTTCTATTTAAATACCGTAGATACATACCGTTCTATTTAAATACCGTAGATACATACCGTTCTATTTATATACATACCGTTCTATTTATATACCGTAGATACATACCGTTCTATTTATATACCGTAGATACATACCGTTCTATTTATATACCGTAGATATATACCGTTCTATTTAAATACCGTAGATACATACCGTTCTATTTATATACCGTAGATACATACCGTTCTATTTATATACCGTAGATACATACCGTTCTATTTATATACATACCGTTCTATTTATATACCGTAGATACATACCATTCTATTTATATACATACCGTTCTATTTATATACCGTAGATACATACCGTTCTATTTACATACCGTAGATACATACCGTTCTATTTAAATACCGTAGATACATACCGTTCTATTTAAATACCGTAGATACATACCGTTCTATTTATATACCGTAGATATATACCGTTCTATTTATATACCGTAGATACATACCATTCTATTTATATACCGTAGATACATACCGTTCTATTTATATACATACCGTTCTATTTATATACCGTAGATACATACCGTTCTATTTATATACCGTAGATACATACCGTTCTATTTATATACCGTAGATATATACCGTTCTATTTAAATACCGTAGATACATACCGTTCTATTTATATACCGTAGATATATACCGTTCTATTTAAATACCGTAGATACATACCGTTCTATTTATATACCGTAGATACATACCGTTCTATTTATATACATACCGTTCTATTTATATACCGTAGATACATACCGTTCTATTTAAATACCGTAGATACATACCGTTCTATTTATATACCGTAGATACATACCGTTCTATTTATATACCGTAGATACATACCGTTCTATTTAAATACCGTAGATACATACCGTTCTATTTAAATACCGTAGATACATACCGTTCTATTTATATACCGTAGATACATACCGTTCTATTTATATACCGTAGATACATACCGTTCTATTTATATACATACCGTTCTATTTATATACCGTAGATACATACCGTTCTATTTAAATACCGTAGATACATACCGTTCTATTTATATACCGTAGATACATACCGTTCTATTTAAATACCGTAGATACATACCGTTCTATTTAAATACCGTAGATACATACCGTTCTATTTATATACATACCGTTCTATTTATATACCGTAGATACATAACGTTCTATTTATATACCGTAGATACATACCGTTCTATTTATATACCGTAGATATATACCGTTCTATTTAAATACCGTAGATACATACCGTTCTATTTATATACCGTAGATACATACCGTTCTATTTATATACCGGAGATACATACCGTTCTATTTATATACATACCGTTCTATTTATATACCGTAGATACATACCATTCTATTTATATACATACCGTTCTATTTATATACCGTAGATACATACCGTTCTATTTACATACCGTAGATACATACCGTTCTATTTAAATACCGTAGATACATACCGTTCTATTTAAATACCGTAGATACATACCGTTCTATTTATATACCGTAGATATATACCGTTCTATTTATATACCGTAGATACATACCATTCTATTTATATACCGTAGATACATACCGTTCTATTTATATACATACCGTTCTATTTATATACCGTAGATACATACCGTTCTATTTATATACCGTAGATACATACCGTTCTATTTATATACCGTAGATATATACCGTTCTATTTAAATACCGTAGATACATACCGTTCTATTTATATACCGTAGATATATACCGTTCTATTTAAATACCGTAGATACATACCGTTCTATTTATATACCGTAGATACATACCGTTCTATTTATATACATACCGTTCTATTTATATACCGTAGATACATACCGTTCTATTTAAATACCGTAGATACATACCGTTCTATTTATATACCGTAGATACATACCGTTCTATTTATATACCGTAGATACATACCGTTCTATTTAAATACCGTAGATACATACCGTTCTATTTAAATACCGTAGATACATACCGTTCTATTTATATACCGTAGATACATACCGTTCTATTTATATACCGTAGATACATACCGTTCTATTTATATACATACCGTTCTATTTATATACCGTAGATACATACCGTTCTATTTAAATACCGTAGATACATACCGTTCTATTTATATACCGTAGATACATACCGTTCTATTTAAATACCGTAGATACATACCGTTCTATTTAAATACCGTAGATACATACCGTTCTATTTATATACATACCGTTCTATTTATATACCGTAGATACATACCGTTCTATTTATATACCGTAGATACATACCGTTCTATTTATATACCGTAGATATATACCGTTCTATTTAAATACCGTAGATACATACCGTTCTATTTATATACCGTAGATACATACCGTTCTATTTATATACCGTAGATACATACCGTTCTATTTATATACATACCGTTCTATTTATATACCGTAGATACATACCGTTCTATTTATATACATACCGTTCTATTTATATACCGTAGATACATACCGTTCTATTTATATACATACCGTTCTATTTATATACCGTAGATGCATACCATTCTATTTAAATACCGTAGATACATACCGTTCTATTTATATACCGTAGATGCATACCATTCTATTTATATACCGTAGATACATACCGTTCTATTTATATACATACCGTTCTATTTATATACTGTAGATGCATACCATTCTATTTAAATACCGTAGATACATACCGTTCTATTTATATACATACCGTTCTATTTATATACCGTAGATACATACCGTTCTATTTATATACATACCGTTCTATTTATATACCGTAGATACATACCGTTCTATTTATATACCGTAGATACATACCGTTCTATTTATATACCGTAGATACATACCGTTCTATTTATATACATACCGTTCTATTTATATACCGTAGATGCATACCATTCTATTTAAATACCGTAGATACATACCATTCTATTTAAATACCGTAGATACATACCGTTCTATTTATATACCGTAGATACATACCGTTCTATTTAAATACCGTAGATACATACCGTTCTATTTATATACCGTAGATACATACCTTTCTATTTATATACCGTAGATACATACCGTTCTATTTAAATACCGTAGATACATACCGTTCTATTTAAATACCGTAGATACATACCATTCTATTTAAACACCGTAGATACATACCGTTCTATTTATATACCGTAGATACATACCGTTCTATTTAAATACCGTAGATACATACCGTTCTATTTATATACCGTAGATACATACCGTTCTATTTATATACCATAGATACATACCGTTCTATTTAAATACCGTAGATACATACCGTTCTATTTAAATACCGTAGATACATACCGTTCTATTTATATACCGTAGATACATACCGTTCTATTTATATACCGTAGATACATACCGTTCTATTTATATACATACCGTTCTATTTATATACCGTAGATACATACCGTTCTATTTAAATACCGTAGATACATACCGCTCTATTTATATACCGTAGATACATACCGTTCTATTTAAATACCGTAGATACATACCGTTCTATTTATATACCGTAGATACATACCGTTCTATTTATATACCGTAGATACATACCGTTCTATTTAAATACCGTAGATACATACCGTTCTATTTAAATACCGTAGATACATACCGTTCTATTTATATACCGTAGATACATACCGTTCTATTTATATACCGTAGATACATACCGTTCTATTTATATACATACCGTTCTATTTATATACCGTAGATACATACCGTTCTATTTAAATACCGTAGATACATACCGTTCTATTTATATACCGTAGATACATACCGTTCTATTTAAATACCGTAGATACATACCGTTCTATTTAAATACCGTAGATACATACCGTTCTATTTATATACATACCGTTCTATTTATATACCGTAGATACATACCGTTCTATTTATATACCGTAGATACATACCGTTCTATTTATATACCGTAGATATATACCGTTCTATTTAAATACCGTAGATACATACCGTTCTATTTATATACCGTAGATACATACCGTTCTATTTATATACCGTAGATACATACCGTTCTATTTATATACATACCGTTCTATTTATATACCGTAGATACATACCGTTCTATTTATATACATACCGTTCTATTTATATACCGTAGATACATACCGTTCTATTTATATACATACCGTTCTATTTATATACCGTAGATACATACCGTTCTATTTATATACCGTAGATACATACCGTTCTATTTATATACCGTAGATATATACCGTTCTATTTATATACCGTAGATACATACCATTCTATTTATATACCGTAGATACATACCGTTCTATTTATATACATACCGTTCTATTTATATACCGTAGATACATACCGTTCTATTTATATACCGTAGATACATACCGTTCTATTTATATACCGTAGATATATACCGTTCTATTTAAATACCGTAGATACATACCGTTCTATTTATATACCGTAGATATATACCGTTCTATTTAAATACCGTAGATACATACCGTTCTATTTATATACCGTAGATACATACCGTTCTATTTATATACATACCGTCTATTTATATACCGTAGATACATACCGTTCTATTTAAATACCGTAGATACATACCGTTCTATTTATATACCGTAGATACATACCGTTCTATTTATATACCGTAGATACATACCGTTCTATTTAAATACCGTAGATACATACCGTTCTATTTAAATACCGTAGATACATACCGTTCTATTTATATACCGTAGATACATACCGTTCTATTTATATACCGTAGATACATACCGTTCTATTTATATACATACCGTTCTATTTATATACCGTAGATACATACCGTTCTATTTAAATACCGTAGATACATACCGTTCTATTTATATACCGTAGATACATACCGTTCTATTTAAATACCGTAGATACATACCGTTCTATTTAAATACCGTAGATACATACCGTTCTATTTATATACATACCGTTCTATTTATATACCGTAGATACATACCGTTCTATTTATATACCGTAGATACATACCGTTCTATTTATATACCGTAGATATATACCGTTCTATTTAAATACCGTAGATACATACCGTTCTATTTATATACCGTAGATACATACCGTTCTATTTATATACCGTAGATACATACCGTTCTATTTATATACATACCGTTCTATTTATATACCGTAGATACATACCGTTCTATTTATATACATACCGTTCTATTTATATACCGTAGATACATACCGTTCTATTTATATACATACCGTTCTATTTATATACCGTAGATGCATACCATTCTATTTAAATACCGTAGATACATACCGTTCTATTTATATACCGTAGATGCATACCATTCTATTTATATACCGTAGATACATACCGTTCTATTTATATACATACCGTTCTATTTATATACTGTAGATGCATACCATTCTATTTAAATACCGTAGATACATACCGTTCTATTTATATACATACCGTTCTATTTATATACCGTAGATACATACCGTTCTATTTATATACATACCGTTCTATTTATATACCGTAGATACATACCGTTCTATTTATATACCGTAGATACATACCGTTCTATTTATATACCGTAGATACATACCGTTCTATTTATATACATACCGTTCTATTTATATACCGTAGATGCATACCATTCTATTTAAATACCGTAGATACATACCATTCTATTTAAATACCGTAGATACATACCGTTCTATTTATATACCGTAGATACATACCGTTCTATTTAAATACCGTAGATACATACCGTTCTATTTATATACCGTAGATACATACCTTTCTATTTATATACCGTAGATACATACCGTTCTATTTAAATACCGTAGATACATACCGTTCTATTTAAATACCGTAGATACATACCATTCTATTTAAACACCGTAGATACATACCGTTCTATTTATATACCGTAGATACATACCGTTCTATTTAAATACCGTAGATACATACCGTTCTATTTATATACCGTAGATACATACCGTTCTATTTATATACCATAGATACATACCGTTCTATTTAAATACCGTAGATACATACCGTTCTATTTAAATACCGTAGATACATACCGTTCTATTTATATACCGTAGATACATACCGTTCTATTTATATACCGTAGATACATACCGTTCTATTTATATACATACCGTTCTATTTATATACCGTAGATACATACCGTTCTATTTAAATACCGTAGATACATACCGTTCTATTTATATACCGTAGATACATACCGTTCTATTTAAATACCGTAGATACATACCGTTCTATTTATATACCGTAGATACATACCGTTCTATTTATATACCGTAGATACATACCGTTCTATTTAAATACCGTAGATACATACCGTTCTATTTAAATACCGTAGATACATACCGTTCTATTTATATACCGTAGATACATACCGTTCTATTTATATACCGTAGATACATACCGTTCTATTTATATACATACCGTATTTATATACCGTAGATACATACCGTTCTATTTAAATACCGTAGATACATACCGTTCTATTTATATACCGTAGATACATACCGTTCTATTTAAATACCGTAGATACATACCGTTCTATTTAAATACCGTAGATACATACCGTTCTATTTATATACATACCGTTCTATTTATATACCGTAGATACATACCGTTCTATTTATATACCGTAGATACATACCGTTCTATTTATATACCGTAGATATATACCGTTCTATTTAAATACCGTAGATACATACCGTTCTATTTATATACCGTAGATACATACCGTTCTATTTATATACCGTAGATACATACCGTTCTATTTATATACATACCGTTCTATTTATATACCGTAGATACATACCGTTCTATTTATATACATACCGTTCTATTTATATACCGTAGATACATACCGTTCTATTTATATACATACCGTTCTATTTATATACCGTAGATGCATACCATTCTATTTAAATACCGTTCTATTTATATACCGTAGATGCATACCATTCTATTTATATACCGTAGATACATACCGTTCTATTTATATACATACCGTTCTATTTATATACTGTAGATGCATACCATTCTATTTAAATACCGTAGATACATACCGTTCTATTTATATACATACCGTTCTATTTATATACCGTAGATACATACCGTTCTATTTATATACATACCGTTCTATTTATATACCGTAGATACATACCGTTCTATTTATATACCGTAGATACATACCGTTCTATTTATATACCGTAGATACATACCGTTCTATTTATATACATACCGTTCTATTTATATACCGTAGATGCATACCATTCTATTTAAATACCGTAGATACATACCATTCTATTTAAATACCGTAGATACATACCGTTCTATTTATATACCGTAGATACATACCGTTCTATTTAAATACCGTAGATACATACCGTTCTATTTATATACCGTAGATACATACCGTTCTATTTATATACCGTAGATATATACCGTTCTATTTAAATACCGTAGATACATACCGTTCTATTTATATACCGTA
The DNA here is from genome assembly GCF_018296145.1 of Oncorhynchus tshawytscha. Taxonomy (NCBI): domain Eukaryota; kingdom Metazoa; phylum Chordata; class Actinopteri; order Salmoniformes; family Salmonidae; genus Oncorhynchus; species Oncorhynchus tshawytscha. The sequence continues at coordinate 70,423,861 of NC_056433.1, forward strand.
GATACATACCGTTCTATTTATATACCGTAGATACATACCGTTCTATTTATATACATACCGTTCTATTTATATACCGTAGATACATACCATTCTATTTATATACATACCGTTCTATTTATATACCGTAGATACATACCGTTCTATTTATATACCGTAGATACATACCGTTCTATTTAAATACCGTAGATACATACCGTTCTATTTAAATACCGTAGATACATACCGTTCTATTTATATACCGTAGATATATACCGTTCTATTTATATACCGTAGATACATACCATTCTATTTATATACCGTAGATACATACCGTTCTATTTATATACATACCGTTCTATTTATATACCGTAGATACATACCGTTCTATTTATATACCGTAGATACATACCGTTCTATTTATATACCGTAGATATATACCGTTCTATTTAAATACCGTAGATACATACCGTTCTATTTATATACCGTAGATATATACCGTTCTATTTAAATACCGTAGATACATACCGTTCTATTTATATACCGTAGATACATACCGTTCTATTTATATACATACCGTTCTATTTATATACCGTAGATACATACCGTTCTATTTAAATACCGTAGATACATACCGTTCTATTTATATACCGTAGATACATACCGTTCTATTTATATACCGTAGATACATACCGTTCTATTTAAATACCGTAGATACATACCGTTCTATTTAAATACCGTAGATACATACCGTTCTATTTATATACCGTAGATACATACCGTTCTATTTATATACCGTAGATACATACCGTTCTATTTATATACATACCGTTCTATTTATATACCGTAGATACATACCGTTCTATTTAAATACCGTAGATACATACCGTTCTATTTATATACCGTAGATACATACCGTTCTATTTAAATACCGTAGATACATACCGTTCTATTTAAATACCGTAGATACATACCGTTCTATTTATATACATACTGTTCTATTTATATACCGTAGATACATACCGTTCTATTTATATACCGTAGATACATACCGTTCTATTTATATACCGTAGATATATACCGTTCTATTTAAATACTGTAGATACATACCGTTCTATTTATATACCGTAGATACATACCGTTCTATTTATATACCGTAGATACATACCGTTCTATTTATATACATACCGTTCTATTTATATACCGTAGATACATACCGTTCTATTTATATACATACCGTTCTATTTATATACCGTAGATACATACCGTTCTATTTATATACATACCGTTCTATTTATATACCGTAGATGCATACCATTCTATTTAAATACCGTAGATACATACCGTTCTATTTATATACCGTAGATGCATACCATTCTATTTATATACCGTAGATACATACCGTTCTATTTATATACATACCGTTCTATTTATATACTGTAGATGCATACCATTCTATTTAAATACCGTAGATACATACCGTTCTATTTATATACATACCGTTCTATTTATATACCGTAGATACATACCGTTCTATTTATATACATACCGTTCTATTTATATACCGTAGATACATACCGTTCTATTTATATACCGTAGATACATACCGTTCTATTTATATACCGTAGATACATACCGTTCTATTTATATACATACCGTTCTATTTATATACCGTAGATGCATACCATTCTATTTAAATACCGTAGATACATACCATTCTATTTAAATACCGTAGATACATACCGTTCTATTTATATACCGTAGATACATACCGTTCTATTTAAATACCGTAGATACATACCGTTCTATTTATATACCGTAGATACATACCTTTCTATTTATATACCGTAGATACATACCGTTCTATTTAAATACCGTAGATACATACCGTTCTATTTAAATACCGTAGATACATACCATTCTATTTAAACACCGTAGATACATACCGTTCTATTTATATACCGTAGATACATACCGTTCTATTTAAATACCGTAGATACATACCGTTCTATTTATATACCGTAGATACATACCGTTCTATTTATATACCGTAGATACATACCGTTCTATTTAAATACCGTAGATACATACCGTTCTATTTAAATACCGTAGATACATACCGTTCTATTTATATACCGTAGATACATACCGTTCTATTTATATACCGTAGATACATACCGTTCTATTTATATACATACCGTTCTATTTATATACCGTAGATACATACCGTTCTATTTAAATACCGTAGATACATACCGTTCTATTTATATACCGTAGATACATACCGTTCTATTTAAATACCGTAGATACATACCGTTCTATTTATATACCGTAGATACATACCGTTCTATTTATATACCGTAGATACATACCGTTCTATTTAAATACCGTAGATACATACCGTTCTATTTAAATACCGTAGATACATACCGTTCTATTTATATACCGTAGATACATACCGTTCTATTTATATACCGTAGATACATACCGTTCTATTTATATACATACCGTTCTATTTATATACCGTAGATACATACCGTTCTATTTAAATACCGTAGATACATACCGTTCTATTTATATACCGTAGATACATACCGTTCTATTTAAATACCGTAGATACATACCGTTCTATTTAAATACCGTAGATACATACCGTTCTATTTATATACATACCGTTCTATTTATATACCGTAGATACATACCGTTCTATTTATATACCGTAGATACATACCGTTCTATTTATATACCGTAGATATATACCGTTCTATTTAAATACCGTAGATACATACCGTTCTATTTATATACCGTAGATACATACCGTTCTATTTATATACCGTAGATACATACCGTTCTATTTATATACATACCGTTCTATTTATATACCGTAGATACATACCGTTCTATTTATATACATACCGTTCTATTTATATACCGTAGATACATACCGTTCTATTTATATACATACCGTTCTATTTATATACCGTAGATGCATACCATTCTATTTAAATACCGTAGATACATACCGTTCTATTTATATACCGTAGATGCATACCATTCTATTTATATACCGTAGATACATACCGTTCTATTTATATACATACCGTTCTATTTATATACTGTAGATGCATACCATTCTATTTAAATACCGTAGATACATACCGTTCTATTTATATACATACCGTTCTATTTATATACCGTAGATACATACCGTTCTATTTATATACATACCGTTCTATTTATATACCGTAGATACATACCGTTCTACTTATATACCGTAGATACATACCGTTCTATTTATATACCGTAGATACATACCGTTCTATTTATATACATACCGTTCTATTTATATACCGTAGATGCATACCATTCTATTTAAATACCGTAGATACATACCATTCTATTTAAATACCGTAGATACATACCGTTCTATTTATATACCGTAGATACATACCGTTCTATTTAAATACCGTAGATACATACCGTTCTATTTATATACCGTAGATACATACCTTTCTATTTATATACCGTAGATACATACCGTTCTATTTAAATACCGTAGATACATACCATTCTATTTAAATACCGTAGATACATACCATTCTATTTAAACACCGTAGATACATACCGTTCTATTTATATACCGTAGATACATACCGTTCTATTTAAATACCGTAGATACATACCGTTCTATTTATATACCGTAGATACATACCGTTCTATTTATATACCGTAGATACATACCGTTCTATTTAAATACCGTAGATACATACCGTTCTATTTATATACATACCGTTCTATTTATATACCGTAGATACATACCGTTCTATTTAAATACCGTAGATACATACCGTTCTATTTATATACCGTAGATACATACCGTTCTATTTATATACCGTAGATACATACCGTTCTATTTAAATACCGTAGATACATACCGTTCTATTTAAATACCGTAGATACATACCGTTCTATTTATATACCGTAGATACATACCGTTCTATTTATATACCGTAGATACATACCGTTCTATTTATATACATACCGTTCTATTTATATACCGTAGATACATACCGTTCTATTTAAATACCGTAGATACATACCGTTCTATTTATATACCGTAGATACATACCGTTCTATTTAAATACCGTAGATACATACCGTTCTATTTAAATACCGTAGATACATACCGTTCTATTTATATACATACTGTTTATTTATATACCGTAGATACATACCGTTCTATTTATATACCGTAGATACATACCGTTCTATTTATATACCGTAGATATATACCGTTCTATTTAAATACCGTAGATACATACCGTTCTATTTATATACCGTAGATACATACCGTTCTATTTATATACCGTAGATACATACCGTTCTATTTATATACATACCGTTCTATTTATATACCGTAGATACATACCGTTCTATTTATATACATACCGTTCTATTTATATACCGTAGATACATACCGTTCTATTTATATACATACCGTTCTATTTATATACCGTAGATGCATACCGTTCTATTTAAATACCGTAGATACATACCGTTCTATTTAAATACCGTAGATACATACCGTTCTATTTATATACCGTAGATACATACCGTTCTATTTATATACCGTAGATACATACCGTTCTATTTATATACATACCGTTCTATTTATATACCGTAGATACATACCGTTCTATTTAAATACCGTAGATACATACCGTTCTATTTATATACCGTAGATACATACCGTTCTATTTAAATACCGTAGATACATACCGTTCTATTTAAATACCGTAGATACATACCGTTCTATTTATATACATACTGTTCTATTTATATACCGTAGATACATACCGTTCTATTTATATACCGTAGATACATACCGTTCTATTTATATACCGTAGATATATACCGTTCTATTTAAATACTGTAGATACATACCGTTCTATTTATATACCGTAGATACATACCGTTCTATTTATATACCGTAGATACATACCGTTCTATTTATATACATACCGTTCTATTTATATACCGTAGATACATACCGTTCTATTTATATACATACCGTTCTATTTATATACCGTAGATACATACCGTTCTATTTATATACATACCGTTCTATTTATATACCGTAGATGCATACCATTCTATTTAAATACCGTAGATACATACCGTTCTATTTATATACCGTAGATGCATACCATTCTATTTATATACCGTAGATACATACCGTTCTATTTATATACATACCGTTCTATTTATATACTGTAGATGCATACCATTCTATTTAAATACCGTAGATACATACCGTTCTATTTATATACATACCGTTCTATTTATATACCGTAGATACATACCGTTCTATTTATATACATACCGTTCTATTTATATACCGTAGATACATACCGTTCTATTTATATACCGTAGATACATACCGTTCTATTTATATACCGTAGATACATACCGTTCTATTTATATACATACCGTTCTATTTATATACCGTAGATGCATACCATTCTATTTAAATACCGTAGATACATACCATTCTATTTAAATACCGTAGATACATACCGTTCTATTTATATACCGTAGATACATACCGTTCTATTTAAATACCGTAGATACATACCGTTCTATTTATATACCGTAGATACATACCTTTCTATTTATATACCGTAGATACATACCGTTCTATTTAAATACCGTAGATACATACCGTTCTATTTAAATACCGTAGATACATACCATTCTATTTAAACACCGTAGATACATACCGTTCTATTTATATACCGTAGATACATACCGTTCTATTTAAATACCGTAGATACATACCGTTCTATTTATATACCGTAGATACATACCGTTCTATTTATATACCGTAGATACATACCGTTCTATTTAAATACCGTAGATACATACCGTTCTATTTAAATACCGTAGATACATACCGTTCTATTTATATACCGTAGATACATACCGTTCTATTTATATACCGTAGATACATACCGTTCTATTTATATACATACCGTTCTATTTATATACCGTAGATACATACCGTTCTATTTAAATACCGTAGATACATACCGTTCTATTTATATACCGTAGATACATACCGTTCTATTTAAATACCGTAGATACATACCGTTCTATTTATATACCGTAGATACATACCGTTCTATTTATATACCGTAGATACATACCGTTCTATTTAAATACCGTAGATACATACCGTTCTATTTAAATACCGTAGATACATACCGTTCTATTTATATACCGTAGATACATACCGTTCTATTTATATACCGTAGATACATACCGTTCTATTTATATACATACCGTTCTATTTATATACCGTAGATACATACCGTTCTATTTAAATACCGTAGATACATACCGTTCTATTTATATACCGTAGATACATACCGTTCTATTTAAATACCGTAGATACATACCGTTCTATTTAAATACCGTAGATACATACCGTTCTATTTATATACATACCGTTCTATTTATATACCGTAGATACATACCGTTCTATTTATATACCGTAGATACATACCGTTCTATTTATATACCGTAGATATATACCGTTCTATTTAAATACCGTAGATACATACCGTTCTATTTATATACCGTAGATACATACCGTTCTATTTATATACCGTAGATACATACCGTTCTATTTATATACATACCGTTCTATTTATATACCGTAGATACATACCGTTCTATTTATATACATACCGTTCTATTTATATACCGTAGATACATACCGTTCTATTTATATACATACCGTTCTATTTATATACCGTAGATGCATACCATTCTATTTAAATACCGTAGATACATACCGTTCTATTTATATACCGTAGATGCATACCATTCTATTTATATACCGTAGATACATACCGTTCTATTTATATACATACCGTTCTATTTATATACTGTAGATGCATACCATTCTATTTAAATACCGTAGATACATACCGTTCTATTTATATACATACCGTTCTATTTATATACCGTAGATACATACCGTTCTATTTATATACATACCGTTCTATTTATATACCGTAGATACATACCGTTCTACTTATATACCGTAGATACATACCGTTCTATTTATATACCGTAGATACATACCGTTCTATTTATATACATACCGTTCTATTTATATACCGTAGATGCATACCATTCTATTTAAATACCGTAGATACATACCATTCTATTTAAATACCGTAGATACATACCGTTCTATTTATATACCGTAGATACATACCGTTCTATTTAAATACCGTAGATACATACCGTTCTATTTATATACCGTAGATACATACCTTTCTATTTATATACCGTAGATACATACCGTTCTATTTAAATACCGTAGATACATACCATTCTATTTAAATACCGTAGATACATACCATTCTATTTAAACACCGTAGATACATACCGTTCTATTTATATACCGTAGATACATACCGTTCTATTTAAATACCGTAGATACATACCGTTCTATTTATATACCGTAGATACATACCGTTCTATTTATATACCGTAGATACATACCATTCTATTTAAATACCGTAGATACATACCGTTCTATTTATATACATACCGTTCTATTTATATACATACCGTCCTATTTAAATACCGTAGATACATACCGTTCTATTTAAATACCGTAGATACATACTGTTCTATTTATATACATACCATTCTATTTAAATACCGTAGATACATACCGTTCTATTTATATACCGTAGATACATACCGTTCTATTTATATACCGTAGATACATACCGTTCTATTTATATACCGTAGATACCTACCGTTCTATTTATATACCGTAGATACATACCGTTCTATTCAAATACCGTAGATACATACCGTTCTATTTATATACATACCGTTCTATTTATATACCGTAGATACATACCGTTCTATTTATATACCGTAGATACATACCGTTCTATTTATATACCGTAGATACATACCATTCTATTTATATACCGTAGATACATACCATTCTATTTATATACCGTAGATACAGAGCCTTGCGAAAGTATTCGGCCCCCTTGAACTTTGCGACCTTTTGCCACATTTCCGGCTTCAAACATAAAGATATAAAACTGTATTTTTTTGTGAAGAATCAACAACAAGTGGGACACAATCATGAAGTGGAACGACATTTATTGGATATTTCAAACTTTTTTAACAAATCAAAAACTGAAAAATTGGGCGTGCAAAATTATTCAGCCCCCTTAAGTTAATACTTTGTAGCACCACCTTTTGCTGCGATTACAGCTGTAAGTCGCTTGGGGTATGTCTCTATCAGTTTTGCACATCGAGAGACAGAATTTTTTTTCCCATTCCTCCTTACAAAACAGCTCGAGCTCAGTGAGGTTGGATGGAGAGCATTTGTGAACAGCAGTTTTCAGTTCTTTCCACAGATTCTCGATTGGATTCAGGTCTGGACTTTGACTTGGCCATTCTAACACCTGGATATGTTTATTTTTGAACCATTCCATTGTAGATTTTGCTTTATGTTTTGGATCATTGTCTTGTTGGAAGACAAATCTCCGTCCCAGTCTCAGGTCTTTTGCAGACTCCATCAGGTTTTCTTCCAGAATGGTCCTGTATTTGGCTCCATCCATCTTCCCATCAATTTTAACCATCTTCCCTGTCCCTGCTGAAGAAAAGCAGGCCCAAACCATGATGCTGCCACCACCATGTTTGACAGTGGGGACATACCATTTATATTTATATACCGTAGATACATACCATTCTATTTATATACCGTAGATACATACCATTCTATTTATATACCGTAGATACATACCATTCTATTTATATACCGTAGATACATACCATTCTATTTAAATACCGTAGATACATACCGTTCTATTTAAATACCGTAGATACATACCGTTCTATTTAAATACCATAGATACATACCGTTCTATTTAAATACCGTAGATACATACCATTCTATTTATATACCGTAGATACATACCGTTCTATTTAAATACCATAGATACATACCGTTCTATTTAAATACCGTAGATACATACCATTCTATTTATATACCGTAGATACATACCGTTCTATTTATATACCGTAGATACATACCGTTCTATTTAAATACTGTAGATACATACCATTCTATTTATATACCGTAGATACATACCGTTCTATTTAAATACCATAGATACATACCGTTCTATTTAAATACCGTAGATACATACCATTCTATTTATATACCGTAGATACATACCGTTCTATTTATATACCGTAGATACCGTTCTATTTATATACCGTAGATACATACCGTTCTATTTATATACCGTAGATACATACCGTTCTATTTAAATACCGTAGATACATACCGTTCTATTTATATACCGTAGATACATACCATTCTATTTATATACCGTAGATACATACCGTTCTATTTAAATACCGTAGATAATGTTCTATTTATATACCGTAGATACATACCGTTCTATTTAAATACCGTAGATACCGTTCTATTTATATACCGTAGATACATACCGTTCTATTTAAATACCGTAGATACATACCGTTCTATTTATATACCGTAGATACATACCGTTCTATTTAAATACCGTAGATACATACCGTTCTATTTAAATACCGTAGATACATACCGTTCTATTTAAATACCGTAGATATATACCGTTCTATTTATATACCGTAGATACATACCGTTCTATTTAAATACCGTAGATACATAATGTTCTATTTATATACCGTAGATACATACCGTTCTATTTAAATACCGTAGATACCGTTCTATTTATATACCGTAGATACATACCGTTCTATTTAAATACCGTAGATACATACCGTTCTATTTATATACCGTAGATACATACCGTTCTATTTAAATACCGTAGATACATACCGTTCTATTTAAATACCGTAGATACATACCGTTCTATTTATATACCGTAGATACCGTTCTATTTATATACCGTAGATACATACCGTTCTATTTAAATACCGTAGATACCGTTCTATTTATATACCGTAGATACATACCGTTCTATTTATATACCGTAGATACATACCGTTCTATTTAAATACCGTAGATACCGTTCTATTTATATACCGTAGATACCGTTCTATTTATATACCGTAGATACATACCGTTCTATTTAAATACCGTAGATACCGTTCTATTTATATACCGTAGATACATACTCTACTCTACTTTCCGGCTACCCGGATAAAGTGCTAAATAAACTTCAGTTAGTACTAAATACGGCTGCTCGAATTCTGACTAGAACCCCAAAATTTGATCATATTACTCCAGTGCTAGCCTCTCTACACTGGCTTCCTGTCAAAGCAAGGGCTGATTTCAAGGTTTTACTGCTAACCTACAAAGCATTACATGGGCTTGCTCCTACCTATCTCTCTGATTTGGTCCTGCCGTACATACCTACACGTACGCTACGGTCACAAGACGCAGGCCTCCTAATTGTCCCTAGAATTTCTAAGCAAACAGCTGGAGGCAGGGCTTTCTCCTATAGAGCTCCATTTTTATGGAACGGTCTGCCTACCCATGTCAGAGACACAAACTCGGTCTCAACCTTTAAGTCCTTACTGAAGACTTATCTCTTCAGTGGGTCATATGATTGAGTGTAGTCTGGCCCAGGAGTGGGAAGGTGAACGGAAAGGCTCTGGAGCAACGAACCGCCCTTGCTGTCTCTGCCTGGCCGGTTCCCCTCTTCCCACTGGGATTCTCTGCCTCTAACCCTATTACAGGGGCTGAGTCACTGGCTTACTGGGGCTCTCTCTTGCCGTCCTTGGAAGGGGTGCGTCACTTGAGTGGGTTGATTCACTGATGTGGTCATCCTGTCTGGGATGGCGCCCCCCCTTGGGTTGTCCTGGGGCATGGTCCTAGGGCTCAGGTCCTCCGAGAGAAAGAGAGAGAGAGAGAGAGAGAGAGAGAATTAGAGAACGCACACTTAGATTCACACAGGACACCGAATAGGACAGGAGAGGTACTCCAGATATAACAAACTGACCCTAGCCCCCCGACACATTAACTACTGCAGCATAAATACTGGAGGCTGAGACAGGAGGGGTCAGGAGACACTGTGGCCCCATCCGAGGACACCCCTAGACAGGGCCAAACAGGAAGGATATAACCCCACCCACTTTGCCAAAGCACAGCCCCCACACCACTAGAGGGATATCTTCAACCACCAACTTACCATCCTGAGACAAGGCTGAGTATAGCCCACAAAGAACTCCGCCATGGCACAACCCAAGGGGGGGCGCCATCCCAGACAGGATGACCACATCAGTGAATCAACCCACTCAGGTGACGCACCCCTTCCAGGGACGGCAAGAGAGAGCCCCAGTAAGCCAGTGACTCAGCCCCTGTAATAGGGTTAGAGGCAGAGAATCCCAGTGGGAAGAGGGGAACCGGCCAGGCAGAGACAGCAAGGGCGGTTCGTTGCTCCAGAGCCTTTCCGTTCACCTTCCCACTCCTGGGCCAGACTACACTCAATCATATGACCCACTGAAGAGATATGTCTTCAGTAAGGACTTAAAGGTTGAGACCGAGTTTGCGTCTCTGACATGGGTAGGCAGACCGTTCCATAAAAATGGAGCTCTATAGGAGAAAGCCCTGCCTCCAGCTGTTTGCTTAGAAATTCTAGGGACAATTAGGAGGCCTGCGTCTTGTGACCGTAGCGTACGTGTAGGTATGTACGGCAGGACCAAATCAGAGAGATAGGTAGGAGCAAGCCCATGTAATGCTTTGTAGGTTAGCAGTAAAATCTTGAAATCAGCCCTTGCTTTGACAGGAAGCCAGTGTAGAGAGGCTAGCACTGGAGTAATATGATCAAATTTTTGGGTTCTAGTCAGAATTCGAGCAGCCGTATTTAGTACTAACTGAAGTTTATTTAGTGCTTTATCCGGGTAGCCGGAAAGTAGAGTAGAGTATGTATCTACGGTATTTAAATAGAATGGTATGTATCTACGGTATATAAATAGAACGGTATGTATCTACGGTATTTAAATAGAACGGTATGTATCTACGGTATATAAATAGAACGGTATCTACGGTTTTTAAATAGAACGGTATGTATCTACGGTATTAACTTAAGGGTGCTGAATAATTTTGCACGCCCAATTTTTCAGTTTTTGATTTGTTAAAAAAGTTTGAAATATCCAATAAATGTCGTTCCACTTCATGATTGTGTCCCACTTGTTGTTGATTCTTCACAAAAAAATACAGTTTTATATCTTTATGTTTGAAGCCTGAAATGTGGTAAAAGGTAGCAAAGTTCAAGGGGGCCGAATACTTTCGCAAGGCACTGTATAGCCCTTGGTTCACTCCAGACCTGACTGCCCATGACAAGCACAAAAACATCCTATCGCGTACTGCATTAGCCATCAAATAGAAATTTGCTTCCTGCAACACAAACTCAAAAAAGTTCTGGGACACTGTAAAGTCCATGGAGAATAAGAACACCTCCTCCCAGCTGCCCACTGCACTGAAGATAGGAAACACTGTCACCACTGATAAATCCACCATAATTGAGAATTTCAATAAGCATTTTTCTACGGCTGGCCATGCTTTCCACCTGGCTACTCCTACCCCGGTCAACAGCACTGCACCCCCAACAGCAACTCGCCCAAGTCTTCCCCATTTCTCCTTCTCCCAAATCCATTCAGCTGATGTTCTGAAAGAGCTGCAAAATCTGGACCCCTACAAATCAGCCGGGCAAGACAATCTGGACCCTTTCTTTCTAAAATTATCTGCCGAAATTGTTGCCACCCCTATTACTAGCCTGTTCAACCTCTCTTTCGTGTCGTCTGAGATTCCCAAAGATTGAAAGCGGCTGCGGTCATCCCCCTCTTCAAAGGGGGGACACTCTTGACCCAAACTGCTACAGACCTATATCTATCCTACCGTGCCTTTCTAAGGTCTTCGAAAGCCAAGTCAACAAACAGATTACCGACCATTTCGAATCTCACCATACCTTCTCTGCTATGCAATCTGGTTTCAGAGCTGGTCATGGGTGCACCTCAGCCACGCTCAAGGTCCTAAACGATATCTTAACCGCCATCGATAAGAAACATTACTGTGCAGCCGTATTCATTGATCTGGCCAAGGCTTTCGACTCTGTCAATCACCACATCCTCATCGGCAGACTCGACAGCCTTGGTTTCTCAAATGATTGCCTCGCCTGGTTCACCAACTACTTCTCTGATAGAGTTCAGTGTGTCAAATCGGAGGGTCTGCTGTCCGGACCTCTGGCAGTCTCTATGGGGGTGCCACAGGGTTCAATTCTTGGACCGACTCTGTTCTCTGTATACATTAATGAGGTCGCTCTTGCTGCTGGTGAGTCTCTGATCCTCCTCTACGCAGACGACACCATTCTGTATACTTCCGGCCCTTCTTTGGACACTGTGTTAACAACCCTCCAGGCAAGCTTCAATGCCATACAACTCTCCTTCCGTGGCCTCCAATTGCTCTTAAATACAAGTAAAACTAAATGCATGCTCTTCAACCGATCGCTACCTGCACCTACCCGCCTGTCCAACATCACTACTCTGGACGGCTCTGACTTAGAATACGTGGACAACTACAAATACTTAGGTGTCTGGTTAGACTGTAAACTCTCCTTCCAGACCCATATCAAACATCTCCAATCCAAAGTTAAATCTAGAATTGGCTTCCTATTTCGCAACAAAGCATCCTTCACTCATGCTGCCAAACATACCCTTGTAAAACTGACCATCCTACCAATCCTCGACTTTAGCGATGTCATTTACAAAATAGCCTCCAATACCCTACTCAACAAATTGGATGCAGTCTATCACAGTGCAATCCGTTTTGTCACCAAAGCCCCATATACTACCCACCATTGCGACCTGTACGCTCTCGTTGGCTGGCCCTCGCTTCATACTCGTCGCCAAACCCACTGGCTCCATGTCATCTACAAGACCCTGCTAGGTAAAGTCCCCCCTTATCTCAGCTCGCTGGTCACCATAGCATCTCCCACCTGTAGCACACGCTCCAGCAGGTATATCTCTGTAGTCACCCCCAAAACCAATTCTTTCTTTGGCCGCCTCTCCTTCCAGTTCTCTGCTGCCAATGACTGGAACGAACTACAAAAATCTCTGAAACTAGAAACACTTATCTCCCTCACTAGCTTTAAGCACCAACTGTCAGAGCAGCTCACAGATTACTGCACCTGTACATAGCCCACCTATAATTTAGCCCAAACAACTACCTCTTTCCCAACTGTATTTAATTTTTATTTATTTATTTATTTTGCTCCTTTGCACCCCATTATTTTTATTTCTACTTTGCACATTCTTCCATTGCAAAACTACCATTCCAGTGTTTTACTTGCTATATTGTATTTACTTTGCCATCATGGCCTTTTTTGCCTTTACCTCTCTTCTCACCTCATTTGCTCACATTGTATATAGACTTGTTTATACTGTATTATTGACTGTATGTTTGTTTTACTCCATGTGTAACTCTGTGTCGTTGTATCTGTCAAACTACTTTGCTTTATCTTGGCCAGGTCGCAATTGTAAATGAGAACTTGTTCTCAACTTGCCTACCTGGTTAAATAAAGGTGAAATAAATAAAAATAAAAATAAATGTATACTTCTTTCTCTATTGTGTTATTGACTGTATGTTTGTTTATTCCATGTGTAACTCTGTGTTGTTGTTTGTGTCACACTGCTTTGCTTATCTTGGCCAGCTCGCAGTTGTAAAATAAAGGGTTAAATAAAGAAATAAAATAAATAAAATAACTAAGGTCTTCGAAAGCCAAGTTAACAAAAAGATCACTGACCATTTCAAATCCCAACGTACCTTCTCCGCTATACAATCTGGTTTCTGAGCTGGTCATGGGTGCACCTCAGCCACGCTCAAGGTCCTAAACGATATCATAACCGCCATCGAAAAGAGACAATACTGTGCAGCTGTATTCATCGACCTGGCCAAAGCAATCGACTCTGTCAATCCCAACATTCTTATCGGCAGACTCAACAGCCTTGGTTTCTGAAATGACTGCCTCGCCTGGTTTACCAACCACTTCTCAGACAGAGTTCAGTGTGTCAAATTGGAGGGCCTGTTGTCCAGACCTCTGGCAGTCTCTATGGGGATGTCACAGGGTTCAATTAATCAATGATGTCGCTCTTGCTGCTGGTGATTCTCTGATCTATCTCTACGCAGACAACACAATTCTGTATACTTCTGGCCCTTCTTTGGACAGACGAGCTTCAATGCCATACAACTCGTGGCCTCCAACTACTCTTAAATGCAGGTATAACTAAATGCATGCTCTTCAACCGATCGCTGCCCGCACCTGCCCTCCCGTCCAGCATCACTACTCTGGATGGTTCTGACTTAGAATATGTGGACAACTACAAATACCTAGGTGTCTGGTTAGACTGTAAACTCTCCTTCCAGACTCACATTAAGCATCTCAAATCCAAAATTAAATCTAGAATTGGCTTCCTATTTCACAACAAAGCATCCTTCACTCATGCTGCCAAACATACCCTGACTATCCTACCAATCCTTGACTTCGGCGATGTCATTTACAAATAGCCTCCAACACTCTACTCAGCAAATTGGATGCAGTCTATCACAGTGCCTTATCTCAGCTCACTGGTCACCATGGCAGCACCTACCCGTATCATGCTCTCCAGCAGGTATATTTCACTGGTCACCCGGAAAGCCAATTCCTCCTTTGGCTGCCTTTCCTTCCAGTTCTCTGCCGCCAATGATTGGAACGAACTGCAAAAATCACTGGAGCTGGAGACTCAAATCTCCCTCTCTAACTTTAAGCATCAGCTGTCAGAGCAGCTCACAGATCACTGCACATGTACATAGCCCATCTGTAAATAGCCCATCCAACTACCTCATCCCCATGTTATTATTTATTTATTTTGCTCCTTTGCACCCCAGTATCTCTACATGCACATTCATCTTCTGCACATCTGTCACTCCAGTGTTTAATTGCTATGTTGTAATTATTTTGCCACTATGGCCTATTTATTGCCTTACCTCCCTTATCCTACCTCATTTGCACACACTGTATATAGTATTTTTCTATTGTATTACTGACTGTATGTTTGTTTATTCCATGTGTAACTTTGTGTTGTTGTTTGTGTCGCACTGTTTTGCTTTATCTTGGCCAGGTAGCAGTTGTAAATGAGAACTTGTTCTCAACTAGTCCACCTGGTTAAATAAAGGTGGGGGAAAAAAAACAACAACAAAAAAAAATATACAGTGTTATAAATATAGATACATACCGTTCTATTTATATAGATACGTACCGTTCAATTTATATAGATACGTACTGTTCCATTTATATAGATACGTACCGTTCTATTTATATAGATACGTACCGTTCTATTTATATAGATACGTACCGTTCTTTTATATAGATACATACCGTTCTATTTATATAGATACGTACTGTTCTATTTATATAGATACGTACCGTTCTATTTATATAGATACGTACCGTTCTATTTATATAGATACGTACCGTTCTATTTATATAGATACGTACCGTTCTATTTATATAGATACGTACCGTTCTATTTATATAGATACGTACCGTTCTATTTATATAGATACATACCGTTCTATTTATATAGATACGTACTGTTCTATTTATATAGATACGTACCGTTCTATTTATATAGATACGTACCGTTCTATTTATATAGATACGTACCGTTCTATTTATATAGATACGTACCGTTCTATTTATATAGATACGTACTGTTCTATTTATATAGATACGTACCGTTCTATTTATATAGATACGTACCGTTCTATTTATATAGATACGTACCGTTCTATTTATATAGATTCCGTTCTAATTTATATAGATACGTACCGTTCTATTTATATAGATACGTACTGTTCTATTTATATAGATACGTACCGTTCTGGGGTAGGGTAGCCTAGTGGTTAGAGCGTTCTATTTATATAGATACGTACCAAGTTCTATTTATATAGATACATACCGTTCTATTTATATAGATACTGTTCTATTTATATAAATACGTACCCTATTTATATAGATACGTACCGTTCTATTTATATAGATACGTACCATTCTATTTATATAGATTCCGTTCTAATTTATATAGATACGTGTTCTATTTATATAGATACGTACCGTTCTATTTATATAGATACTTACTGTATCTGGGGTGGCAGGGTAGCCTAGTGGTTAGAGCGTTGGACTGGTAACCGAAAGGTTGCAAGTTCTAATCCCCGAGCTGACAAGATACAAATCAACCCACTGTTCCTAGGCCATCATTGAAAATAAGAATTTGTTCTTAACTGACTTGCCTAGAAAAATAAAGAAATGTTCTATTTATATAGATACGTACCGTTCTATTTATATAGATACGTACCGTTCTATTTATATAGATACGTACCGTTCTATTTATATAGATACGTACCGTTCTATTTATATAGATACGTACCGTTCTATTTATATAGATACGTACCGTTCTATTTATATAGATACGTACTGTTCTATTTATATAGATACGTACCGTTCTATTTATATAGATACGTACCGTTCTATTTATATAGATACGTACCGTTCTATTTATATAGATACGTACCGTGCCGTTCTATTTATATAGATACGTACCGTTCTATTTATATAGATACGTACCGTTCTATTTATATAGATACATACCGTTCTATTTATATAGATACGTACTGTTCTATTTATATAGATACGTACTGTTCTATTTATATAGATACGTACCGTTCTATTTATATAGATACGTACTGTTCTATTTATATAGATACGTACTGTTCTATTTATATAGATACGTACTGTTCTATTTATATAGATACGTACCGTTCTATTTATATAGATACGTACTGTTCTATTTATATAGATACGTACTGTACTATTTATATAGATACGTACTGTTCTATTTATATAGATACGTACTGTTCTATTTATATAGATACATACCGTTCTATTTATATAGATACGTACCGTACTATTTATATAGATACGTACTGTTCTATTTATATAGATACGTACTGTTCTATTTATATAGATACGTACTGTTCTATTTATATAGATACGTACTGTTCTATTTATATAGATACATACCGTTCTATTTATATAGATACGTACTGTTCTATTTGTATAGATACGTACTGTTCTATTTATATAGATACGTACCGTACTGTTTATATAGATACGTACTGTACTGTTTATATAGATACGTACTGTTCTATTTATATAGATACGTACTGTTCTATTTATATAGATACATACCGTTCTATTTATATAGATACGTACTGTTCTATTTGTATAGATACGTACTGTTCTATTTATATAGATACCGTTCTTATTTATATAGATACAGTTCTATTTATATAAATATCGTTACATTACATGGAGGGATTTACCATTACATTTATATTTTAAATGATTTAAAATACTCTACATATATCCCTTAATACTTTCTGGTCTTGCCACTTTAACACAGCATTGAGTTTGACTGTGTGTGTGCTTGTGCACAGGACTAGAAGCAAAAAGGAAATATGGATTTTATGTTTAACTGAATACTACTTTAAAAGAGTTGTAAACATGTTGCACTTACGAGCCACAGTCTTATTAAAAGGTAACATAGAGATTGTCTCTTCTGTTTTACCCTCCCTCTCTGTTGCCCTTTCACTCTTTATTTCTCTCTCTCTTTCTCTCTTGCCCTTTCACACTCTCTCTCTCTCTCTCTCTCTCTCTCTCTCTCTCTCTCTCTCTCTCTCTCTCTCTCTCTCTCTCTCTCTCTCTCTCTCTCTCTCTCTCTCTGTCCCTCACACACATACAAACATACACCTCAGCGCACTAGTGTGAACACAGACAGCAGGCAGGCAGGATCTGACCTTTAAAATATGCAGCATCAAAGGAGTCTATTCCTGGTGCTACTGCATCATGCAGACACACAATAGACCAACCTTGGACTGAGGTTTCAAGCTTTACTCCTTTACCGACCAGCATGTGTGTGTTTGTATCAGTAGAGGCTCATAATAATAGCTGGAACGGAGCAGATGGAATGACATAAAACATATGGAAACCATTACGACAAGCCATTACGACAAGCCATTACGACAAGCCCGTCCTCCCCAATTAAGGTACCACCAATATCCTGTCGTTTGTATGTCTGCTTGAATGTGACCCAGATGGACCCTGGGATAGTGGTGGGTCAGGTAGAGATTGTGCACAAATATTGCAAACATTTCAATAAGCCTGTTATATTAATTGAAGTGCCCTTTAATATAGATCACATGGACAATTCAATTAAACCCACTAACTCCAACATTTCACTATCATTGTATAGCCCTAGTGATTATGTTGATTTGACGAAGTCATTTCTAAAGAGTATTATTTATTTCATGTTATTAGTGATTCATTTTAAGAATAAAATAAAAATCTGTCCCTCATTTTAAGGCAACCTGTTACGTGAACTGAACTCTCGTTTTAATATTTTTTTCAAAAGAGAGAGATTGAACATAATAGTCAAATGATAGCGTAAAAGCAGGTGAGCTAGTTCCACTCTTTTGGACATTTTCAGGTGTTTTGTGGTAGAAAACTGAGTGGGTAGAGCATAAACACCATTAACAATAGATAGACAGGCTAGAAAATACAATAAGCAATAAACAATAAGCTTAATTTCCCCCTGTCACAAGTGGATTCATGGCTGATGAAGATTAAGATGAAGTCGTCAACCCTGTTACAGTCAACCCTGTTACAGTCAACCCTGTTACAGTCAACCCTGTTAAAGTCAACCCTGTTACAGTCAACCCTGTTACAATCAACCCTGTTACAGTCAACCCTGTTACAGTCAACCCTGTTACAGTCAACACTGTTACTTTATTTGGCACTTAATTTAATAGGCACTTACTATAGTAATTTTTATTTGACCTCTTGAGATGGGAAAATGTTTTTGATTCATTTGAATGTGCTATTTATGACAGAATATAACATTTTTCTGAAATAAAACTAGATTTTCTTTCATCACCAAGGTACACCACTCAAAAGGCACCTAATTAATGGAACGACCCAAGGGCTAAGCTAAACACACACTGGGGAACTTCGTATGCACATATTCACACATACACACACACACACACACGCAAGCACAGACACAAACACTTACGTACACACTCTATCCAGGGGAGTGTGTCCTCAAATCAAACCAGTCAAGGTGCCTGATGACTATAGCTATCAGAATATAAAGTATATGATTAGACCGTGGATCACAGGTGGCCGGCGGCAATTGCATTGGGGAGGACGGGCTTATAGTAATGGATGGAACGGAATGTATGGAATGGTATCGAACAGATCAAACACAAGGTTTTCAAGTGTTTGTTACCATTCCATTCCAATCATTCCAGCCATTATTATGAGCCGTCCTCCTCTCAGCAGCCTCCTGTGCTTTGAGCTCAACCTGTGTTATGATACAGCATGGCACCACAATCATGCTTACTTAGTTGGTGTTAAGACTAAAAAAGGCAACGCAGTGACACAGTACAACCTACAGTACATGTCCTTGGTGACCAGGCTAGTTCAGCTAATGTGATCTAGTGTGTTGAACCCCTTTAGGGAGGAGAGGACAAATCGCACACATGCTTGTTCCACACGCATCCGTCAGAAAAAAAAAAGTCTACAGTACTAATGAAACACTGTTATGCCAAAACAACGACACAAATGTATGTGTGTGTGTACGTGTGTGTATCTGTGTGAATGTACGTGTGTGTATACAGTACCAGTCAAAAGTTTGGACACACTTTTCATTCAAGACTACCTCATGAAGCTGGTTGAGAGAATGCCAAGAGTTTGCAAGGTGGCTACTAAATAATAAAATAGATTTTGATTTGTTTAACACTTTTGGTCACTACATGATTCCATAAGTGTTATTTCATAGTTTTGATATCTTCATTATTTATTCTACAATGTAGAAAATTTGTAGAAATAAAGAAAAACCCTTGAATGAGTAGGTGTCCAAACCTGTGACTGGTACTGTATGTCAGCACTTTAGTTGGTCAGAGCAGATTGCTCTTTTAGCAACAGAGGGCAGACAGTTCAGTAGCAGTTACAATTAATCACTCTCCAACCAGTCAAGAACATGTGTACAGAAACACTCATGGCTCAGACTGGAGGGTGTGTGTGTGTGTGTGTGTGTGTGTGTGTGTGTGTGTGTGTGTGTGTGTGTGTGTGCATGTGTGTGTGTGTGTCTCAGGGAAGCAGAGGGACGTGATGTGTGGGGGGGGTTAACATAATGATGGTCCATTAAGGTGTTCACTCAGAGCATGTTTTATAGACCAGATGAAAATTAGAGTTTGTCATCACATTGTTAATGGCGGTGTTATATGACCTTCCAGTGTGTGTGTGTGTGTAGAGAGAGAGAGAGCTGAGGTTTGTGTGCAGAGAACAGTGTGTGTGTGTGTGTGTAGAGAGAGAGAGAGAGCTGAGGTTTGTGTGCAGAGAACAGTGTGTGTGTGT